>NW_010209030.1:4127-26409 GCF_000695765.1 Mesitornis unicolor | reverse complement strand
AGAGCGGAGATTACTGAGAAATTTGGTTGAGGATAAAATCAGAGAGAATTAATAGCAAGTCGTAGTCACAGTTCCTTAATCTGTAGCAGTTTTTCTTCTAAAGCTAACTCCAGAAGTTGCCCCACAACCTTCTTTCACTGTTGTGAAGGTGCTTTGTGTGAACTGATCTTTTCTTATGCCTGATGAAGTGCTCAGGGGAGACATTTTTCTCCAATAATTAAGGTATTATATACCTTTACTCTTCTGATATTCAGAGACATATTCATGTCAAGACCATACAAGAGCTACTAGGTAAGCCTACTAGACTATTTAACTATGCACTCTTGTTAAGTAGCATTTCAGTGAATAGGACTTCTATCCATCTTGTTGCCATCTGATGATGTCATATAATAAGTAAAAAAGAATGATTAAGAGTTTATAAATTGAGATAAACTTATAAATTTATCTCAATTTGTGATTATAGAGAGTCAAAGATAGGAAACTCTACAGTTGTCAATAAACAGGCACAAAAGGACAAGATCAATATACTAGTGTCCAAGATAAAGATGGAACTTGATTTTTAATGTAATTATATTAAAAAATTGGGGGTTATGGACTGTAGCAATCTGTGGGGAAGAAAACCAGCAACAATCTAGCAGAACTGCAGTTCAATCTTTTTAGGTTCCTGAAAACTGAGGGTGATACTGAAATGAGAAACAACTTTCTGAAAACAGTGAGGATAATACTTTTTCTGGTTATAGCATAATGAAACAAAGCCTGAACTGCAGGTGTAACACAATAAAACAGAAGCACAATTTTTCTTTGCAGAATCCCTAGATGATATCACAACAAATACAAAAGCAATAGAGGTGATAAACAGCTATGCTAGGTCAGGATAGTTATTTAATTTGTGAAGCATTTATCATAAATTAATCATCCTGGACAGTGGGACATAGGAGTATCTAGATAATCAACAACAAATCGTGAGTCTGATTTTCTTCTATTACCTGAATATCTTCTTCTATCTGTGGACTGTAATATAAATTGCTGAAGCATAACGTACACTCAGCTTCTCTACAAAACATTTAGCAATAAAAGTTTTTGAGCACTCATATAAATGTAAATCCTTATACTATATCAAAATCCTCAGTTAGCCTAGACAGTTACAGGCTTTATGAAATAAATTGACAACATGAAAAAAAAAATAAAATATGCATTGAATACGGAGAAATACAGTGACTTCTAGCTGCTAAACTGCTAGGTCATCTAAACTCTTCTTACATGCACAGCAATGCAAATTATTCTACTGATAAAATATGGCAAAATTATACAGTGGTCTGAAAACCCATTCAGTTGTTAACCAGTTGCTTGTTTGCAAACACTTTTTGTCTCTCTTTGTGGTTTTCCCTCAGAATGAGAATAACTGCCATTCAGGAAAACATGCATATTTAACATCTGACCAACTATACTTATCTAGTTTTTCCTAACATACCCACTAAGTGATTTCTTGCTTGATAAACTGGAGGTCCAGAGAAAACACCTTGGTATAGTTTCCCAACAATGAGTTGCAAATAGTCCAAAATATGACCTGGCAACACATCTTCCTCATAACCTGGTGACATATCCTAGAAATCAGGACCCAGTATTTCCCTCAATACGGAAGTACAAAGGATTATGGTTCTGAAGTAAACTTGATGTCTACCTTATGTTTGTGAATAACTATTAAACCAATATAATTTTTTAGTGACATTTATATAGACCTGAAATATCTAATGATGCCTACTACCAGCTAAGGTATTTGTCAGCTACAGGATGGTGTTTGCACTACCTACATTAGGCATCCATCTACCATAGTTAGTACTGGAAAGTGTGGTTCCTTACATGTCCATTGGAGAAATGACGATGCTTCCAGCGACACTTGGGAACATCTAAATTTAGATGCACAAACCTAAATGTTATGATTATTTACCTGAGCCCTGCAGGGCCAAATGCAAAAGACCACTTGTTTTTGTTTAACATCTATTTTTTCCTGAAGAGGATATCATTTTATAAACATGACCAGCAGAGGGAAGTATCTCTCTATGTTCTGAACTTGTGGCCTCTGACCAAGTAGCGAGAGCCTGAGCTCACCCTCTTAAAAATAGGTGCTGCGCTGATGTAGTGAAAATAGTTTAAGGAAACAATTTGAAAGAGCTTTGGTAGTGTATACCTAGGGTCTGCAACGGAGTACTGTGAAGAGAGGACATTGTATTATTTTAGGTTCACATGTGCCATGTTTAAAATGTCATAAAATAGCCCATTGAAAATAATTTCTAGAGAAGAAGAAAGAAGGTTATAAAGTCAAATAATAAGCTTGATGGCTACATTATGTATTGAGCAGCTCAGTCAAAGAGCTGTGTGAAACAATTAGAAAAAGCCCCAAATGCATCTGACTTCTGCCATAGTGCACTTCTTTGAACAGGAGAGATGCTGGAAGAGAACGACAGAGAGGAAAGTAAAATTGTTCCTCAGGCTAGGCTGGTGCCTTCATGTTGTTGTGTCTTCTTAGCCTGGCCCATGGCATTTGTCTTCCTCAGCAAGCTGGACACAAACTTGTGTTCTGTCTGCAGAGGTCAGTTAGACGGAGTAGAAACTTTGCTGTGGGTTGGGTTGAGAGGCGCAAAGCCTCTCTTCCTCCCACCACCAGCATTACTTGAAAGCTCTGCTTGTAGACTGGGACTCAGTTAGGTTTGGCATTGTAGGGGTATAAAGACAGGATATAAAATGGAGACATCTCCTTGATAGGCAGATGGAGTCTACAAAACAGTGTTGATGACAGGAAATGGTGGAGGCAATTCCTCAGCCTCTTCTCAATGTTTCCAGGAGAATCAGAGCAACGGCAAATTTCAGCAACTGATACAAAGGAGGGCACTGAAGTAGTACTGCAGATATAAGAGGCTCCTCATACTGCAAATTTGTCATGCCAGCACTTGTAGGACCTTAAGAAAGATGTATGTTGATTTTAATTGGAGCTTTTCTCTACCTCTTCTAGTTCACTGTTCTTGCACCTCCAAACAAAATGAAAAGTAGCAGGAATTTGGCCAGAATATTACCTTGAACTTGACAAATGTTTTTCCAAGACTCTTAATTGTAATTTTGAAATTACAGCCAGGCTACCAAAAAGCCCTGTTAACCACAGCTCCATTTTTAGTTTTAATAGTGACTCAGAAGGAGGGTATTGCTTATTGAACAGCCAGGTTTTGTTCTCGCTGCAGCTTAGCTGAAAACCTGCTGTCAAAACTGCAGGCTTAGTGCTAGTGTTGCTTGTGATTTTAGGCTAGAAAATATTTGAATATCTGGAATTTACAGAATAGTACTCCTTCCTTCCATACACACAGCAATATCCTACAATTGGACGTCAGCTGCTCAAAAGCAGGCACTAGTCACTGAGAGTGAATGGTGGAGAATTACAGATTCTTCCTATGCCTTGACTGATCATAAATTAATCCTTTCTCAGTTCTTGGAGACATAACAAAAGGCAGTATTATAGACTTCTAATGCCACATTTGCCACCCACAGACAATCTTTTCTTCAGGATCAAAATGTTTATTTCCAGTAAAAATTCCTACACATTACATAGAGCCTGCACTGGTGACCTTTCCTGTCGCCATGTAATTGCAACATTATCTTTCCCTGTGAGTCACACACTTCCTTGCATCAAAGGAATGGAGCCTTTTTTTGGCACTTAACTTGAAGGGGAGTGATCCCATGCCTACAGGAACAATTAATTAACAGCTCTTAGGACTTGGTCAAGTTATAAACTATGCTTTTGGAGCCTCAGTTCTTCAGAAGGGACCAGCAGAAAACTGAAGCTTAAATTGTCACTCATCAAATAGATAATGACACTTTGGCAAGATTCTGTCATTTGATCACTAGTCCTTGTATTAGTTCTTTTAAGTACTTCTTTGGCCAAGTGTCAGGTTTAGCAAACACTGTGTAATTTAAATCTTCCAAGCAGATTGTACAGGAATGCACACCAACTAATCGGTGCTGGGGAGAATAAGGACAAAAAAAAAACCTTGTCAGTGTTGGATTTCAGACACATATTACTATCACTAACACTGTCTTTGTTCTGCACATAAGGGGTATTTACACAGACTGTATCTGAAAACTGGGTTATGATGGTTTATCACAGGTAGATCTAAGAGTTCCTTTTCTTTTGAATGCATGTGTGCTTTTCCATCTTAAGACTTGGTTTGCAGCAGTTTCAAATGCTTCACTACATCTCTGATTTATGGAGAGTTTAGGTCACAAAGGAGGTCATGTCTCAGGGAAAAGGACCATCAGGGAAGATGAGATCCAAAGACAGGATATTAATATATAAGAGCTTCTAAAGTAGTCCTATCTGTCTTTCAGAGAGAAGTCAGGGTTTCTACTGTGGAGTAATTCACCTCTTCTGTTTGTCATCTAAACAAAGCCTTTTCACAAAGATATAACTAAGCTGGCATAACCAAACCAGACCTACACAGGTACAGGGGAACTATAGCAAAATTAGTGTATGTATCTGCACAAAAAGGACAGCCATAATTCAAGACACTACAGAAAAAATATAGACCATTTAAGTCGTTAGGGATAATTGACAGCAAAGGTATTCTGAGTCACTAGCACCCATTTGCCTCTGTACAGTCATGGTCCAAAATTTTACTGCCAGTGTAAATAGGAGCATTACACAAAATGATCTCTCCCTGCTGAGTGCCTACACAGCATTACCTTTGCCATGAGAAATTATTTTAATCATCATACCAGAGACTTGGAACAGCCTGCAGTGATCCTGCCCTTAAGATATTGCCTTCCTAGGAAGAAAAAGTCATCACCTCTGGGTGGTTTGATTATTTTTCCCCACCAAATTCAGCCAGATAAATTCATATAGCACAGTTTTCACCACTGTCTATAACAAAAAATAATTTGCAATTGAAAAATTGTATTTTAAAACTTGCTTAAAGCTCTAGTGACTAATGCAAATCTTCCGTTCGTATTTTGAGACTATACGCAATATAATCTCTATTTTCTAGAAGGAATATTTTCAGTAAGGTGAAATACAGGTTGTGGGCAATAGCTTTTGTTCATACCAAATGTGAAGCCCTAAGTTATATTCCAGCTGGTTGCTGCTGAAATGAAATTTCAGAATCTTTCTTCATGAGAAGCCCTGTGACAGAGTGCAACTGGTGCGGTGATCACCAGAAAGGCAAACTTCATACAAGTAACTTTATCAGAACATAAGAGAGAGAAACAACTTTCAGCTGAAACAAATCTCATGCTAGGAAAATTATTATTGATTATGAAGACACTGTGTCAAACACAATATTAGTTTCTCCTGATTTTTTTTAAAATTTCCCCACTGTGAAAGTTACTGGGCAACTGCTAGACAGCTCACAGGCTCTGTCATTAACTATATCCCCTTAAGTATATTAAATATATTTAAGGGCTATTTCTGTTCCTCTGATTCATAGTTTATCCTTCATTGAACTAGTCTGGAGAAGCATTTCAGTTTTGAATTGGAGGTAGTGAAGCTGCTTTTTTAGTGGAGAGCTGAGGCATTCATGTGGAGGAAGAAAGAGGAAGCTGAGCTGGTCTGCAGCCCTGGGCAGTGTTATCCAGGGCACAGAAATTTCCACAGCAGAGGAAAAGACCAGTCTAGTCAGGTGCTGGAAACTGAATCTGACAGCATTATCACCAGCACAAAGCACTTGGTGGCATTGTCTCTTTGAATAGTGCAGTAGTTAGGGACTGCTACAAGGTGGGATAACATGGTGTTTTCTGCATCTGGGCAGAAAAGGTTTAACAGGAGAGTGCAGGAAGATGTATTTCGGAGCTCTTCCAGAGTCTGGGAATCAGTCCAGATGCATGAGCCTTGAAATCTGCTCTTTTGCATTATACAACGAGGAGAAAGAACTCTCATATTAGACTTTAATTCAGTAATCCAGAAGTTTTCTACGATGTGTATCTATGCAACAAATAACAGCTCATCTCTGAAATGAAAGATAATCTTTGTGCTTTGCCTTTGTTATAAGCTCTCTCCATGTAACTCCCTTTTATCTACATTTGTATCAGAAGGGGATGAGGGGCTTTGCACACCTGGATTTAGTTCTACCTTTGCAAACAGTGCACTGGAGAGGAAATCATAGGGTTTGGCTAGGCCAGTGGAAGCAGATATGGTATTTTTCTATCTCAGTCATGCTGGATATTCGTGTCAGTGACAGGCATTGACAGCCAACAGTGCACAGGAAATTCTTCCTAAGTTACAGTTTATGCCATTTCTCTGACATGTAACACTCCTCTCTCTGGCATTTTATAGGTGCATATGCATTGCTACCTGAGGGTTTTTCTAAACCTAGATCTTAAGAATGAAGCCTTGGTAAGTCTGAAAATGTTAGACTACATTATTCCCTTTGTATGTCTGGAGATGGAAACCATGCCGTTGCTGCAAGAAGCTGTCCTGCCCTAGACCACATCTCCCTGTTGACATCTTTGTGTTAGCATTAATGATGATGCTGCCATGTGGTGTGATGGACCAGATCGCTGATCTGCTTAAAAAGGACCTGGAGAGGAAAGTGAGCTGATTCACTGACTCTGCAGCTTGGGTGCAGAAGTGCAGAAACACAAAACAGAAGAGGGAGAGGAAAGACAACCCTTTCGGTTGCCTTTTAGTCTTTGACTGGCTTACACTGGAATGAACCTGCATCCCGAGTCTCAACATGTGTGTCTGTATCCTAGCTCTGAACTGAGTTATTCCTTCAACTGAAAATTCCAGCTAAATGGTAGGACAAGACTCTTTCAATGGCTAAAAGGAAGATCTGCTTGTTAATCACCACCATAGACCTATTTGGAAAAAAAATATTGTAATGCTTTGATAAGTTCTTTACACAAATATGAGATAAATCTTTGCCAATAATGACTTTATATCAGCTGCAGTAACAAGAAAACTCTCCAAATATACCCCATTTATTTCCATAAATGACCACATCATAGCCTCTTTCTCAACACTAAGACAAGTGACTGAGCCCGAATGTGACATGGGGATTACAATTAAAGTCACAAATTTGTAACTAAATTACCCAGCTATTGCTGCATAGCTGGATACATACCGTCTTAATCATGTGTGGGTTCCCTGTACTCAGTCTTTTTCAGAACTTGAAGAAAAGCATGGGCCTTTTGAAAAGCACCTTGTTTAACTTAGTATGGCAGTACCAGCTTCTCTGAAAATAATTTTCAGATTATTAAAAATAATTTTGAGGTGAGAGCAGTTCATACCACTGCAAGGTATATTTAATCTTTGAATCAGTTTAGCATAATAGCATGTATTGAATTGATACTAGAAGCTCCTTACAGCGTTTAATGCTTTTCCTTTCATGTAAATTCACAAAAATGTTTTTTTTAAAGGTAGAATTACATTAAGATGGGCACATCAGAGATTTCACTGTAAAATGAACAAAACTGTAAAATAAATGCTTTGCAGAGCTTTATGTGTCACTTAGAGTAAATTAATGCCTTACCAAGGTGCCAAAATTGTATTTTGGTTTCAGCCTACATTTATTTCTAGATATACATTGCATTACATTAGATGTGTGACTTTGTTGCAATTATTCATATTTTACATACACATTAGAGTCTGAGCAATTTATTGTTTTAGAGGTATTGTCAAACTTAGTTACTCTTTGATTACTGGTGCTTCCAGTGGAATTATTTAGTTCGCACATTAAATTGACAAAAATGTTCATTATTTGACAAAAAATAGGTGAGATACTTTATCACTGCTGTAGTTGTCAAGCACTGCCATAACCTTCACTGTAACCCATTCTATTTTTGGGCAAAAACTGTTAGGAGAGAGGGACAATAGTTGCAAGTTTTTCCAATTTTGTAGAATACAGTTTTCATATGTTTAAATTCCTTTTTCTGTCAAAGAATATACCACTTTTTAAAAAGTTTTTACTTCCTTCAAGAAGAATGTAACTTCTGAGACATCATCATGCATTCCTCAGATTTATTGGATGCAGAAGAACAAGGGATGGAGTGTTTCCTTTGCAAGCACTGGATTTGTAGACTGAAATATGCCTTAGCTTGACTCGTTGTTACTCTTCCAATGCCATATTCAGGTGCAATGTAAAGCTTGCTTGATCCCTGGTTAAACCCAGTTATGAAAGGTTTGTTCCTCTGTAATCAAGACTTGTTTTGTTTGACTTTACATTCCACTTGACGTTTGATGTTTCAAAATGTGGGAGCACTTCAAATTGGGATCTGAGACTGTGTTTAGGGTTTTAATTTGACTTGTTCCATCTGATTTGTATAACTAGTAGTTGTTCCTGAGATTCTCTCCCACCCCGTGCTACCAATACCCACTCTTTGGGTATTATTTCTCACCAGTCTATCAGTATAAGCAATTTTTTTCCATGGGTTTCAAGACACTTTCTCATCCATTTGCAAAGAAACAATTTCAAGAGATGTACCAAATTAGATTGTAGACCTTGCTTGGTTTATAGTAAAATAGTAATAGATTCTTTCCAATAGGCATGTATGGCCAGATGAGTGGTTACTTAGGTACTTAAATTCACATCGATCTCATGAGAGTTCAGGCATATGAAAAATAAATATATTAAATTATTATATAAAAAAATATAAACTGAACATGGCACAGTTATGTTTTGCCTTTTGTTCTAGGTTATATAAGCAACAATACTCCCATCTACACACTTCTCTTTCCACAAGAGATAGTCCCCACCCACTTATTTTATATTTTCTTTCTTCCACCTATTTGTTCCTTCTTCAGCAGTGCCTGCTTCAGATGCAAGTCAAATTTCAAGTGCCCCTTATACTCTAGATTGGATTTTGTCTTTAGATCTATGGGGAAAAAAAAACCTCCTGATTTCTTCTATGTTTTCTTTCCTATTTTATCTCCTCTAAAAGAGTTTCTCATCCTGCTGCATTGCACTCCTTCAACCTGTTTTTTTCACTTCTACATCCACTCTAACTCTTGTATGAATATTTCTTTCCATCAGAAAGCTAGAATTTGGGTTGTCTGCATAGTTGGACAAAGAAAGGAGTTTTTTCTGCCCATGATCTTAGCTGACTAAATAAAATCCAGTCCCCCTCCAAAAGCAATACACATGGATTCCCTCAGCACTGGGCCTGCAGCACCAATCTCGGCTCCCCTGCAAGGCTCATTAGTTGGGCACAAGTGTGGCAGCCTCAAAGTTTTGAGTAAGATAGAGAGAAACAAATTTTGCTTCCTCAAGAATAAAATGTTGGGGCCATCAGCGGAAAGGAATAATTAAGGGGAGGAGGAAAAAGGCTTTGCAGAAGTAGAAAGGTGGAAGATAACCCAGAGAAAGCTGAATTCACTGCTCCTTGGTATGACAACAAAATGAAAATGATAACAGCTGTAGCTGAGAGATCACACTCTCCACCGAACAGTACCTGTCCTGTAGGTAACACATCATTTGTCCCAGATGTTACAGCCACACTCTTAGCAGCACCTAGCACAGATCTCCAGGGCTCTGGCACTCAGAACAGTCAGGAAACTTGGCTTAGTAGCATGCTTTGCCAGGTTCCTTCCGCTTGCAAATGTGGATATCGGTATCAAAACTGTCTGAAACCTGAAACTGTCTATGCACTGAGCATAGGCGGTGGAGTTTGTAGCTGCCCACACGACAGCATTCAAGCTGGATAATCAAGCCTGAGAGTTTTAATACTGCAGAAGAAGGATTAAAATGTTGGATTTTAATCTTCAAAGATACTTGAAAAACACAAGACAAACTGCAGTTTCATGTGCTACGGTGATAGGGGAGCAATTAGACCAAGTTCTAGCTATGTTTTGCCATAATGTGGTATAAGCCCTGTGTTGAGACACGATTCTGCAGCAAAGCACCAAATTAAAGCAAAAAAGACAACTAAAGCAAAAGCTGACAGCATCATACTCCCTCTTTCCATATTGTCGCTCTTTTAGAAACCTAACATATCTCTCTACCTGACTAGAGAACTGGTACTCAGTTATTGCTGGTGCAAGTTGGACAAGCTCCATTGATTCCAAGGATATTTATTTTTTACCTTTTAACAGTACAGGAATAAGGTCATGAAATTTATATTCAAATTTTGGCTCAAAGTGTCCTTGTTCTCACTAACCCCCTAAGGAATTTGGTGTATGTAGTGCAGGTATTTTTAAAGTAAATAGATACCAAATAATGTAATTTAGACACATACAACCTTTGTAACACTTTCATCAAAGAAAGGTATACATTTCATGGCAGTCCTGACTCAAAAGTTGAGTAGAAAAATTTAAAAAATAAATTTCAGCTAATGACATTGCTTTGAGATTAAAATTAATAATTTCTTCTGTGAGTTACCATGGGTTTTTTTAAGTAATATGTTAAGTCCCTAAACTGTTAGATTTCTTGATCTCCGTTTTGTTTGGCTGGGTAGAGGTATATAATATTTTATCTCTAGATTTTAAAGCCCTAAAACTTTACTGATGAAAAGCAATGAAAAAGTGACATTAATGATTTACATTTCCTTTATTGTGGTCTGACCTCTCCTCAGCCAAGAATTCAGTCTCCTGGAATTGCTCCTCTGCCCTCTCACAGCATGCCTGGGGAAATCAAAGGGACTGCAAGCCAGTAAGTGAAACATTTGGCAATTTGATGTGTAGCTGGTGACTCCCATAACACCACAATTTCTTTGGTATTTTGTTATTAAGTAGGTGTTTTTGAAGAAGGACTTTGGATCAGCAGTGAAATACTTTTTTATTTTTCTCATTTTATCTCTTGAAGGTCCTCCTGCTTCTGTGTTTGATGCTCAGTTTTTTTTGAATGCCAGAAAATGTATTCTCAGGCAAACACCACTGTAGAACATCACAGGATTCAGGAGAAAGTGCCTCACGGAAGAGGACTTTTACCCAGCTCATTTGCTGGGTAAAAAAACCTGGCTGGATGATTGATCCCAAAGTGTGGTGGTGAATGGAGTTAAATCCAGCTGGATGCCAGGCACAACTGGGGTTCCCTAGGGCTCAGTGCTAGGGCTAGTTCTGTTTTAACATCTTTAATAGTGATCTGGATGAGGGGATTGAGTGCTTCCTCAGTAAGTTTGCAGATGACACTAAGCTGGGTGGAAGTGTTGTTCTGCTCAAGGGTATAAAGGCTCTGCAGAGGGATCTGGATAGGCTGAATCAATGGGCTGAGGCCAATTGCACGAGCTTCAACAAGGTCAAGTGCCAGGTCCTGCGCTTGGGGCACAAGAACACCATGCAACGCTGCAGGCCTGGGATGAGTGGCTGGAAAGCTGCTTGGCAGAGAAGGATCTGGCGGTACTGGTTGACAGTCAACTGAATATGAGCCAGCAGTGTGCACAGGTGGCCAAGAAGACCAACAGCATCTTGGCTTGTATCAGGAATAGTGTGACCAGCAGGAGCAGGGAAGTGATCCTTCCCCTGTACTCAGCACTGGTGAGACTGCACCTCAAATACTGTGTTCAGTTTTGGGCCCTTCAATACAAGAAGGACATTGATGCACTGGAGCATGTCCAGGGGAGGGCAAAGAAGCTGGTGTACGGTCTGGAGCACAGATCTTATGAGGAGCAGCTGGGCAAACTGGAGTTGTTTAGACTGGAGAAGAGGAGGCTGAAGGGAGACCTTAATGCTCTGTACAGCTATCTGAAAGGAGGTTGTAGCGAGGTGGTGGTCAGCCTCTTCTCCCAAGTAACAAGCAATAGGATGAGAGGAAATGGCCTCAAGTTACATCAGAGGAGATTTAGATAGGATATGAGGAGATATTTCTTCACTGAAAGGGTTATCAGGCATTGGAATGAGCTACCCAGGGAAGTAGTTGAGTCACCATCCCTGGAG
Organism: Mesitornis unicolor; assembly: GCF_000695765.1. Classification (NCBI taxonomy): domain Eukaryota; kingdom Metazoa; phylum Chordata; class Aves; order Mesitornithiformes; family Mesitornithidae; genus Mesitornis; species Mesitornis unicolor. The sequence goes on along the minus strand of NW_010209030.1, from coordinate 14,561 downwards.
GTGCTTAAGAGATGTGTAGATGAGGAGCTTAGGAACATAGTTTAGTAGTGGACAGGTTACTGTTAGACTTGATGATCCTAAAGGTCTTTTTCAACCAAATGATTCTATGATTCATGCACCCTTCTCTATGATGTGTAACAATAAATGCTTTGCACCTTTCATTTTGTCAGCAGTAAATTTCTGCATGTCCTATCCTTAGGACAACATTTCCAAACTCTGTTTCTCTGCCTCCTGGTTTTTGTATTTGGTCTCTAAAAAACTTTTTACATTTAAGTGATCTTTTACACTCACTCTACAGGCTTAAGGTTGGCTTCACGAAGTGAAAAACACACTAGAATTATACCCTTAAAGATATATATTTTTCAGAAATCATGTCACACTGCTTTGTTCCTTTAGAACAAGTTAGAAACTGACTTATCTAGGAATATTATGGAGGAATGGATAAACAATTAGCTTAAATTGGTGTAATTATTTAATCACAAAGTAGGAGGAAAAATTAGGGGAAAAAGTTTTACTTTCAAAGTAACGCTTTTACAGCTTTTCACTTCAACTTCTCCTCGAATAATAGATGTAAACACATGTCTCGCTAACAAAAATATTAATATTAGCAAAGAATTTCAGTTTAGTTTTAGCTCATATTCTATTCTTGGTGTCGTGAGACTGCAAAGCTCAGCTCACTCCTTTTTTCCTTGGACATGTTGATTCACTTCCTTCCATTCAAAAGACTGGTATGGAGGCTTCTCTGGGCCCCAAAGGAGAAGTTAAAAAAGCAGTAGAGACACTTTTCTTCAAATTAAACAGCTTTTCAGCCTCTGCCTGTGTTAATGAAATCTCTCCAGCAGTGGAAATTCTCTAGCTGGAACCTAATGTTGGATTGGATGGGTTTCACTTATGTCCCAAGAAGTGGGACATAGTGGATCTGTCTAATGAAATAATGATCTATCCATCTCCTACCTACCATCCTTGTTTCTGACATACCTTTATTTCCCAAGTCATGTCTTAACCCCAAAAGCAGTAAACAGTGGTTTTTATACACTCTTCCTGCAGGTAAGTGAGGCTCACATAGGCATTTGTGGCCACTCATAATCAATCTATTCCAGCTCAATTTTTTCCAATTTATTCCCAGACAAGAATTTCCTGAGATGCTGCTGTCTGAATTTCCAGCTCTTGTTTCTCATGAGGGTATCAGCATCATTAGTCATAACCCAAGTCATCTAACAATAGCACATATATAAGGTATTATACTGCATGATGGTTCTGCGGGGTCGGTTTTTTTGACTCATGATGTTGGAAAAAAAAGTGTGTTGTGATAGAAAATTAACAGCATGAGCTCTAGGCAGATCTCAAAGCACTCTCCACTCAAGAGTTAGGCTGTGGTATGCAAAAAAGATAAATCTGGTTTGACAATCACGAAAAAAAGTATGCAGAAACAAACACAAGGAGGTCTACCAAAGCTTCTTGGTAACATGAGAGGTGTTTTTAATACGACATCACTGAACATAAAGAAAGGCAATTTAAGCACATTTTCCTTACAGATTTCTCTAGCAAGTTTGGAAAGTTACATAGTGCCAAACTGTTTTCTTCAGAAACAGAAATATCTCATTAGATGCAGAGGGTGAATCAAATAAACTGCAGCTTTCAAACATCTGAGTTTTGAAAAGCCATGGGATAAAAGGAACTCCCACATTGTTTGCAGAAGTAGTACTTTATAACTTTTTCATTCCTCCTTCTAGTGCTGTATTCTAACAAATACCACAAACCAAGTCTGGGCTAATTTAAAAGTCAGCACATGGCTTCTCCAGTGGCACTTTTCTCCCTCATCTAGGTGATGTTTGAGGACATTTTCTTAGCCTTTCTGTCATACTGCAACCCAGTCAAAATTTCAGTTCAGACTGGTCTGTCAGGCAGCCTGAGCTTCTGGACACATCCATCATTCACACCTCCTATAGCTTCATGTGGCTTGTGCAGTGGGAACTAAACTTTTGGTAAGCAACACAGGGATGCTCTGCCCACAATGAGCATTTCACGCATGATAAAACTAATGGTGTTATGACCATCCTACTTTCAAGCACCCGACACATGTAACACATCCTGACAACATCAACACTGGCAGTACTGCTTGTACAGGACACGGGAGAAAACACTGATGTTTGAGCAATGGGGGATGCTGGATAGGAATATGGCAGTACTGGTAATGAAGAAAGGCAAAAAAACCTCCTATAGAACTGGAGTAAAAAAGTGGTAATCCTGACATAGAAGGGAACATATATTCTCCCTTAAAAATAAAGTTTGTATAGTCTAAGGGCACAAAGTAAAAAAATTTTTTTTAAAGAAATAACATCAGTTCTTAAATGAAAAATACAATAAATTTCAGCACAGATTGCATATCATCATTGCTTGCTATATAGGCTTCTGCACTATCTGTTGACATAAATATATGGGATACCTTGTTCTCTGAACATGTACTTTAGGATGAAGTAAACCGCCCTCAGGGGATGTCTATCTCAGACTGAACTAGAGAGAACTAAAGATAAGGCATTCAACTTTGACCAGACACCTAACTTTAAGATGGCTGGGGTTAGATGAGATAAATTCCATTCTAAGAGTACACAAACTCTAGTGAAGTACAAGAATTTAAAAATTCTTATCTTCTTTGTTTTATAGTTCCGTATTATGTTCTTGAATCACACACCCTTATCTCTAAGAAATGTTTTTTTTCATTCATTCTGTGTGAGACATGGACAATTTTTCTCTATTTATGCTGTCCATAACAGGCAACCCTCTAAAACCAGCAGAAAATAAAACCATTTTTTTACCTGTAGTGTTAGGACACTGAAGACTCCACATCATTTCTAAGAATTGAAAGTATTAGCTGCAGTATTTAGAGAAAGCTCAGGTGGACAACAGTAGAAGCTTGCTCTGTAGTCTGTCAGGTGAATTTTATAGTAGCCCTTCTCTGCACTGTGGAAGACTGCTGACTAGTTGGCAGAAGAGTAATAACCAACAGCAATACACCATTCAATGAATCAAGCCTGGGTTGTCTTGCAAGCTGTATCACAACTGTAGTAAGTTCTCTCTTCAGGAGAAAAACAGGCTAGCAATTGATAGATTTCGCGTGATGCCATGTCTACATAGTGCAGGGCAGGCAGTAGCACTCTGCTTCCAGTGCTTCAGCAGCACAGCATGACACAGAGCATCAAGAGCCCAGACATCGAGTGCTCTGGGCATGTTTTGCTGCTCAAAACAAGGACAGTTTAAATGAGCAGTTTAAATGAAGTTAGTGGAAAAATGTATTCTTCACCTAGGAACAGAAGCTCTGGGTTTTTTATAGAAATTAGTATTTTGGCATAAAACAAAACTTGAGCAATTGAAAAGAAACCTTTAAAATGCATGTGCTACACACTAAATTTACTTGTGTTGCAGGAATTACAAATGTAGCAACTGACTAGTGTCCAGACAAGGGAATGACAAAGTTGTGAGATGCCCCTGTGATAGGTTCTTCCCCACCTTCATGTAATGGCTAGAGGGGACTGCCTCTGGAAGTTACAGTTGATTAATACAACATTTTTACCTTATCTGCTAAAATATTATCTTCAAAATAAAGTCCATGTTAAGAAATCCTTGCTTATATACAGATATCCAGAAAGAGCATGGTTATTTGTTTCTAATACATGTAAATGCTTGTCTGCAAGAACAACCACAAATTTTTTTCATGCAGATGCAATTCAGAGTTTAGTTAATAAAGTTTAAACTCTTCACATATTCTGTTTTGAGTTGACTGCTAAGATTCAAAAATCATGGTCTTTTTCCTCTCTCATTGTCTGTGATTGCGATGTGAAAAGGACACTTTCTAACCTGGGAACCAGGGATGACCAAAACAAAGAGAAAAGTTAGAGACTTGCTGCTGCATTATATGCAAAACAAACATGGAAATTTGGGAAAATGTTTGTATGTATCAGCTTGACAGCTACAGCATGTGGCTCAGACGGCTCAGTTCCACAGATTAACTAAAACCAGAAGGTGGCATCAAAGACTGTCTATCATTTGCAAAAGAAAGGACTGAAAGCACACAGTTGAAAACCTTTATTTTTACTACCAGATAAAATAATGTAAGTGTGGGGAATCACTGCCTCTTTAGGAATTTCCTAAAGTCTTAGGAATTTGAGTTAGGCAAATTTCTGGAACTCTGTCCAGAGATAGAATCTAAAGTATTATGACTGACTCAACCCAGAAAAAATACTATTTTATGAATAAATCAGCTTATTTGGGTTTAGTAAATATATAACCCTCTCCTAACATCAGTAAATGCATTTATTACCCATAAGAGTTCAGTCATCTTGGCAAACATAGCAATATATGCATTATCTATGCACATTATATTTAACTGGTGCTGTCCATCTTGGCTATTGGTCACCTAATCTGGGTTTTACCACTCCTCACCTGGACTTTCTTCTCTACCTCCCTCCTGAACAGCATGGAAGGGCAAAGTGCCTTCTCTGCAGCAGCATCTTGTCAACCTAACCTTGATTAAGACAGGCTGTACTAGAAGCAAACTGAATGGATTAGGTTTGTGGAAAGCAAAGATGATCTTCCTCAAGCTGCCACAGAAGATCGTGAAGGAGGAGAAGCACTTGAGATGAGGGATATTGGTGGGATGACTTGCTTATACATGCCACAGAGTGAGGGCAGAGGTGAGGGGAGCTGGGTGAAAATTGGTTAGTTTTGTTTGTAAAGGGCACTGGTGTTAGCATGCTGGCAGAAGGTATAGTTAAGACAGTTGGATATTATGACATCTTCTAAAATTCATATGATGTCTACAGTTTAAAAGAACTTTTTATATAAAAATAACACTTCCAGAACTAATGGTCTGCATAGTAAAACAAATCATGTTCATTTTTAAAGAATACAGCAGTTTGCATTTTTCATATTCAGCTGACTTCTGTATGGAGATGTTTTGTCCATATCATCTAATTACTGAAATAATATTCTTGACTAGAAAATTTTACTACAGTGTTGATGAATATTGTTTGACGCTTTGTTTGAAGTATTTCTACTGGCAGCTTCCCCAGTCTGGCAGACCAGATGATTTTCCACTAGCCAATAAAAATTTGTTAAAAAGTTCAGCAAAACTAGTTAAACTACTATCAAAATTCCTTCTCTGATTTTTCTTTGAGGTACTGTAATCTATCCATTTCCTCAGCATTGTGCTACCAGGCATTATAAATACTAAATCTGCCTTTATGGACAAATATTTCCTCTCCTCTTTGTAGTCTTCTGCACACTTGTGTTGTCACCTCACTGAATTCATAAGTTAATTTAAATCTACATCTGATGCATCACCTTAAATAATCCATTGATAATTTCTTATTTCTTCTCCTCTACTTCTTTTGTCTCTTGTGGTCTTCAGGGTTTCTTCCTTCTTTACGCAAATTGAGAAGATAAATAACCTAATTCATCTATTATAATCCTGAAGCATCATCCATCACATTATACCCTCTCTGAAATTCAAATCTTCAATTCTGCCCTCAGATCTATCTCATGTCTCCATACTGTGTTCTTCTACTACCTGATTTACTGTCTTGAATTTTTTAAATTATACTAACATCACTTCATAAAATTTAAATAGAAAGCTGGGTGGTTTATAACATGTGTAATACATATTTAAGATTTACAATTTCTAAGTTTATTTTATTTTTCTTCTTAGCAGATCTTACTAACTAAAGAATTTATACATTTAATACAATTTCTAGGGTGTGTTTTTCATTCTGTTTTTATGGCTTTTGAAGACCAAGGCATACGTGAGCATTTACTGACAGGAATAAGTTACTTCAACTAAGTTCGTCCTTTTATTTTCAATTATCCTCTATACCGCCATATCAATCCTTCTACCTTTTTTGATATTAGCAACATTTAGATCTTTCAGGTTGTTTAACATATCCTACTCTAAGTCACTCCTTAGCCAAACTATACAGATTTCTTCTAGTGTTCTACCACAAACATGCTGTCTTTCTTCATAATTTTTGTATTGCTCTTCTGACCAGTCTTCAACTGCTCGACATCATTCTAGCAATGTGGTGTTCAGGAACCAAGCCTCATAATTCTAGGATTTTGTGGTATTAAGTCCATAGTTACTTAGGGCAGTGTATTTTGCCTGCTCTGTCTTGCATGCATCCATGTAAAGAGTTGAAATGCAAGGATTAGAGAGCTGCAGCCTGATGAGGAGGAAGCAAAGGGCCATCTGCATTCCATTCTTCAGCAGGCATGTGGAGAAAGCTCGTTCAGGCAAGTTCCTACTTACCCTGCATTAGGCACCACACTTGCATGTCAATTATTAAGTATATCATCAGATAATAATATATGGTAAAGTGTGCTTTTTTACAATTATTTCAGAACAAGCATGAGATGATGGGGTAGTGAAATGTAGTATTTGCTATGAGGTAATTCTTTGGAAGCCTTTCAAGAAAAATTGAAGGAGTAGTATTGTAAATTTTAGTGTTAAAAATCTGAGTTTGGTGATACAGTCTGAAAGAAACATTTAGTTCAGCTCTTTTACAACAGGTCTTTTAGATTAACAGCTTTCTCCAACTGTATTGTAGTTTTCTGAAATCACTTGTCAGCAAAAATGCAACCCACTGACTTTACTGGATATTTTTGAATTATTCTTAGATTTCACAAAAAGCTTAGGAGTATCATCAGTAAAGAAGAAATATTTTCATCACTTGAAGAACTACTCTAGAATGTCTGAAAGAATAGTTCTTGTCTGCATATATGAAGTTGTCTCTCTGAGATCAGATACCAATGTGTGGCTACCAAAGATAAATGTTGGTTCACTTACGATGGCCACTATCAAGGGAAGAAAAATCAACTGAGTTGCTGTGGTGGGTTGACCTTGGCTGGCCAACAGGTGCCTACCAAGCTGTTCTATCACTCTCTCATCAACAGGATAGGGGAGAAAACACAATGAAAAACTTGTGGGTCAAAATAAGGACAGGAAGATTACAGAGCAATTACGGTCATGGGCAAAACAGATTCAACTCAGGAAAATTTAATTTAATACCAATTAATGACAAAGTTGGATAGTGAGAAATAGTAACAAACCTGAAAACACCTTCCTCCTACTTCTTCCTTCTTCTCACACTCCTAATTTCTCTACCTCGTCCCCTCAGGTGGCAAAGTGGGACAGGGAATGTGGCTTGTGAACAGTACATCACATGTTGTCTCTGCCACTCCTTCCTCCCCACACTCTTCCCCTGCTACAGTGCAGGGTCCCTCCCATGGGAGACAGTCCTTCACAAAATGGTCCAGCATGAGTCCCTTCCATGGTATGCAATCCTTCAGGAAAAAACTGCTCCAGTGTGGGTCCCCCTTGGGGTCACAGGTCCTGTCAGAAAAGCTGCTCCAGTGTGGGGTCTCTGTGGGCTGCAGCTTCCTTCAGGGCACATCCACCTGCTTGCCCGTGGAGTCCTCCATGGGCTGCAAGTGGATCTCTGCTCCACCACAGGCCTCCAATGGCTGCAGGCAGATAACCTGCATCATCATGGTCTTCACCATGGGCTGCAGAGGAATCTCTGCTTCAGCTCCTGGAGCACCTCCTCCCCTTCCTTCTTCACTGACCTTGGTGTCTGCAGAGTTGTTTCTCTCACATTTTCTCACTCATGTCTCCCAGCTGCAGCAGTTTTTTCACCTTCTTAAATATGTTATCTCAGAGGCACTACCACTGTTGCTGATTAGCTTGGTCTTGGCCAGCTGCAGGTCCATCTTGGAGCTGCTTTGAACAGGCTCTATTGGACATGGAGGAAGTTTCTGGTGTCTTCTCACAGAAGCCACCCCTGCAGCCCCCCTGCTACCAAAACCTTGCCTTGTAAACCCAACACAGTTTCTAAAAGTTTTTATTTGAAAATACCATTATTAATTTTAATAATGCGTTCAAAGTGTGCAGGGGACAGGAGACATGGAGACACACAGGGAGATATTCTATTATTTCTCTGAACTTCATCAACTGAAATTAGCCATCTAGTCTAAACTACTCCTTAAGTTAGCCTCTGCAGTTAACAGAGACTTATATCTCTACAGAGCCATTTATACTATCTTAAGATAAACATCTAAGATTAGTAGGATAACTCTTTGCAGCTGGACTATCTCTCTGTTGACTTTTGGACAATTAGTTTAGACTAAGAACTTGACCTCTAGACAGACAAATTTAAGTCATTTGAATACCACCAGTAAATATTTGAGTCTTCTTATGTTTAAAAGAATACAGGTAGAAATGTATTTATTTATAACATAAAAAACAGAAACAGAGCAAAGGTGGAGGCCTTCAAATTGCTGACACTCTAGGAAGTAATCTAATAACTTACATAATTCTTCAGAAAGGTAAAATTACTTTCTTTGAGGTTGATTAACCCATTTAAGTAGATTAACTTTATCAGTATTATTGAAAGAAGTAGGCCCACCAGTTATGTGCTAGAAATTTGTACTGTTGGGACCTGTGCAAAGAAGATCTGAGATCAGGGCCAACAAACTAAAAGTTATAGGAAATAAGGGAAGGTGAGGAGGAATTAGCAGGGCAAGAAAACAAACAGACGAACAAGATGACTACAAAATTAATGTTTTCTTCTGAGTATGACATTACAAAGTAGCGTGCATCAGATGCAGAAACAGGGCTACTTTCAATTGTCAGTAGTTATACTTTGAAACAACCACTTTAGACAATAGAGGAACCTTTTGGTAGATGGTTCACTTCTGTCCGCTGTGTGTCAAAGTGATCTTTTTATCTTCAAAGTGAAGTGGTGGCACCATATCACAAAATGAACTGAGACATAAGAAGCCATGGACAGAGGAGAAAGGTTGAAACATGGGTGATATAGCACATTAATTACTAGGGGTGAAAGAATATGACAACATCTTAGGTGCAAATAATTGATTACAACAAAGCTGTTGACTTACATCCACTTGCTTTCTTCCCAGGACTTGAAATTCCTCTTCCTCAAATTTGAGCATTCTGAGGGAAAAGCACACATTTTCTTGTAACACGAGGACTTTTTCAGCCATTTCAGGGATACCGGGATGAACCTTGGCATCTATGAAGCATGCTGGTATCTTCTGGGTTGTATATAAATGTTGGGGTCTAATTCTGTCTAACTGAGCAACAATGAATAGCTGATAACATCTGGCAGTTTTAGGACAGTTACATCAGCAACTTGGTCTGCTGAGATGTAGAAAATAGTCCCTTATTTTTGAAAAGTCCTTTAAATAAAGCCCCAAACCTTGCAGTAACATCAAATTAAGCTTTGTACCTGGTTGACAAATTCACTGGAATTAGTGTGATTATGTCCATTGATCACTTTCCTGAACACTTTAATCCTGCAGTAATTACAATCTGCCTTTATCTGTTTTTCATGGAAGTAGGTTTGAGAAGAGTCATCCTTCTGCTAGTCACCTGTATGTCTGCTCCCTTTGAGCAAACATGCAGATCATTACTACTGAAGGATGGGGCACTTATAAAGAATTATAGCAAAGATACTTTTCTTTTTATAGCACTGACAGTCTTAGGAAAGATGCCTTTAAACAGGCCTTTATAGTTGTTAGAAAGATTTAAGCTGGTATCAGTATTTTTTTCCCGCTACTCTTCCATGACAAGCATTCTTTTGGTTAAATAATATCATTCATTTATCATCTTAGTGATTGCATGCTTTGGCTATCGAACATTCAATAATTCCTGTAAGTACACATAAGAGGAAACTGCGTATACTTGCACACTCTGAGATTGTTTATCTGGAGTTCAAGTAAGATCAAAATATACATATATTCCATGGGATGTTTTTTGCTGGCCAAAAGATGGAAGGCATCTCATTTCACATGGGCTCTAGAGATTAATTTTGTGATTGAAACACCATCATCTTTTCAAGCTGAGTAAGCAAAAAGGCAACCAAGCATTTCTAAGTGTTTGTAAAAGGTTTTATAACCATATCATAGTTCATGTAAGTGTCCTATTTTTTCACTATATACAAGATCACAGAAACTGTTCCTTTGGGAACTAGGGCATCCTTCTGCCTGATCGCACACCAAAGGTGCTTTGGGAGTTGGAAGAAGCATGGCAAACCTTGGTGGTGTCTTCATCTGTGTGTGGACTGAGAGGAGAATGTGCAGCTATGTATGATCACAGTCCTGGTCCCTTGGTTGTCCAGAGCACAGATCTGGACAAAACATATTGCCATCTGCCCAGTGAGCCTGTTTTGTTAGGGTTTCTTTTGGATTTTGTGTTTACACACAGACTTATATTTGGATGCTATTCAGATGCAAGAGAGTTACATGGTCAAATAAATATTTTTTTTAAAAAAGCCTTGAATCTATGCAGGCAAGACTAGTATCTAAAAATGCTTGTTATGAAACATTTAAAATGACGTCTTGTTTTTAAATCCATATTAAGAACTA
>NW_010209030.1:0-4096 GCF_000695765.1 Mesitornis unicolor | reverse complement strand
GCAGGAATCAGAGAAAGAAATAGTCCAAAACTCTGAAATGAAGAAGATAAATAGCAGAGCTATTTGTTAGGAAATTGCCTTATTTCAAGAAAGTATCATGTTCAGTTTTAAAAGCACAACTATTTGAAGGAACTTAATTTCACATGTTCAGAATATTTTTGCATCATTGTTAAATAAATTCTACTTTGATTCTAGGACAAGCAACCATTGTGATTACCTAGTGCATCAGTACACTTGGAACCTCAAAGAAACTAAGATAGGCACAACACAAGGATGATGGATTCAAGAAGCACTGATTTTAGCAAAAAATAGCATCAACTTTACGGGAAGAATGGGTTTGTTGTGCCAATTTTAGGCAAACAAATTCTATGCAATTATATTATTTTCCTTCCCAATATGTGGTAACTGTAAGGAGCTCAGATATAGTCTCGGTTTGAGAGAAAGTTTCTACTGTGTATGTATATCCTACTCATTCCTGTGTTAGCTTCCACTATTACACGGCAGTAGTAGCCACTGAAGCACACCAGTAGGCTTGGATGAGCCTGTAAGCCAGTAGTGGCAAAATCTTTCATGTCCCATGAAACGCCATGTTCTGGCATGCATGCCAGTTCTGACATCTGTGCCCTCAGCTTGCTCTCCCTTTGCTCTCTGTGATCTAAAAACTGTAACAGGTTTAAATTAGGTAGAACAGGATTGACCAGAATAAGGAAAGCTGGATTTTTTGATGAACGAAGGTTAGGCTTGTGTATTAATTAGTAATACTACACATACAGATTGTTCCCTCCTTCTATGATGTTTTCTAACTATGTAATACTAGACAATTATTTTACTGTTTCAGAACATTTCCTTTTATAATTCAAAAGCCAAATTAAAAAAAAAATCCAAGGTGCTAAACTTTGTAGGCAGAAAGAAAATCTTGACAGTGAGACAAGAATACCCTAAAGGCCTCATAAACAGTGAGCAGTTAATGGAAATTTAAAATGCTCTAATAAAAACTGTTGAGTATTAAATGTGTTTTTCAGTTGAGGGCTTCCTCAAAGTGTTTTTCACTGCTTAGGGTTGCCAGTACTGCATAGGGTTGTTTTTACCTTCCTCTATCATTTGCCTCTCTCTATCTCATGCACTTGTAATTTTTGCAACCTATGGCATTGTTTTGCATTGGTTTCTAGAAATCCCATGTAGATAGAAGGCTGAGCCCTGAGTTTTATTCTGTGCTAAAAAAACATGGCATAGGGAACAGACCTTGGGCAGTATCAGCATGGCATACAGCAGGGAAGCTGATCCTCTTATTTTACCTTAGAGCATGTACACTCTCAGTCTAATCTAGAAGGGAAAGTTTCTCTATCCCATGAGCCTTGAGTACCCTGGGAGAGAAAGATGCCAAGTCCACGCTCTACAATACATAGCTCAGTTCCTCCAAACAGGAGCCTGGCTCTGCAGTGTTCAACCCAGCAGGGCACTCCCATCCCATCAAGCACTAAAGGTCTCTGAATTCTTGCTTTCATACTTTGGTCATGCCTCTATCCCTTGGTAAAATGGCTTCCTTGTGGATAAAGAAACCATTGATGTTTTGCATTGCTTTTGCAGCTTTTCCATTCTCTGAAGAGAATGGAATGGGTGAGCAAAAGGCCATCATGGATGGAGGCAAATGGATTAGACAGGCAAGACTAGGTAAGAAGGAGGAAAAGGGAAGGGAGAAAAAATATTGAGTATCTAAAGAATACAGCCACATAAATTTTCTAATTTTCAAGATATTTGAGAGAAAGCAATGCTTTCACCGTACCCTCAGCCCTCCCTATGGAAGTTTGCCATACAAAATGAACGTTCTCTCTCTCTTCACACCATATCATCAATGAGGCTTCAAGACAAGGTGCATACACCTACAATTGCCTTAAATCAATAGGTTTTTCCATGCATTCGCAAAGGTCTATATTTTTCTCTCTTTTTCCATCTCTATTTCCACATTCTACTATGCCTGCATGCAGTTTTACCATGTGTACTTCAGAGACTGTGGTGCCTGCATGATCATAGGCAACTTGGGTGGACAAAGGAAAAATTAAGTGTCTGAATGTATTTCTAGAGACAGGGAGATTTTTCTTTCTTACTCTTGTGGATGCTCAAAAGTAATATTTCTTCAAACCCCTTTTTTTCTTAAAAATTGAAGTTTTAGCTGAGGAAAAAGCATGCATAAATCTGACAACAAAGAAATGAATAAATGAGTTTGCTTCAACGCATGTCTTCTCATTTATTCTCTCCAGTTTAAACATCCTCTTTTCTTGCAGAATAATTTTTTCAGGAGGGATTTATCTGCAAACACAGTCCAGATACATGAATTATGTGATTAAAACTACTGATAGGTCTGGTCTGCAATTCTATGGAATGTAGGTATTTTACTAAGTAAGTCTAATTGTTATGTTTAGGTGCCAACTCTATGTAATGCAATGAAAAACTTTTCAATGGCAAACTGTAACTGAGCTGTCAGATGACAATAAAAACATTAAAGTATAGTGAAATCTGGGACAGGAAAGTTTTTCCTTTCTCATTTGACAAGTTCTGAAGTGTGGCTGTGGAAGTCATTCAGGTCTGAGCATTCATGCATGCACACTGATCTCAAGATTCACAATTAATTCCCATTTCCACCTCCCCCACAGCCTGGGCTATCCGCTGTGTTTGTGCAGCTCGACATTAGTTCATAGCCTCGACATTGCTCGGTGCCCCAAGGTTGCAGCTACAGCTGCATAGCTGATGACTTACTCAGCAGCCCTGTTGGACACGGTGGGTATGGAGAAGGGGAAGGAGCTTCAGTGCCGTGCTAGAGCCAGCAGCAATGAGACGTTGCTTAGCCCCATGTTCAGGGGACCGCATCAGTGAAGAGTCTCCTGCTCTTCAAATATGGCACCCAGCCCATATGGGTGCTTTTTTGACCCACAGCCATGCTGTCCTACTCGACAGCACATGCTCTGTCTGCTCATACCTTTGGGAACCCATACAGACTCAGAGTCAAATGCGCAAAGACAGAGCTGAAACTAATGTTGCTGAACCCATACCCTACACTGTTGAATTTAACCTTCAAGCTATGCACAGAAATATCAGCTAAAAATGCCCCCACATACAAATGCCTCACTTTGTGAAAGACTGGAAACTGCCTGATCATGTTAATTACAAACCTCACAGCATGTCTTCATTCCCATTCAAAAGAGAGATTTATTAATAAACCAATCATGTTTCAATATAGACAGAAAGTAATCCGTTTCGTGTTTTATGTCCTTCTTGTTGTTTTATGGCCAAAGGTCCTGTGGGGCAGGGATTTTTCATCCAGAAAAATAAAGCTTATGCAAGATAATTTGTCCTTCAGACAGACATCTTCCTTCTGTCCTCTCTTAGAAACTTATCTGAGTTCCTAGGGCGACAAACACTTTGGCTTGCCATAAGTCACATGTACAAACTGGGAACCTCATCCACAGTTGTTTGTAGTTAATAGGATTTCTTCTCCACTGAGTGTTTGCTCAGGTCATGTTATAGAAGAAACTAGGTCTCCACGAGGGAAATTTATTTGAGACTAGGGGAACAGTCCCTATGGCATGGGGCTCACTGGGACTGCTCAATCTTGCTCGGCAGCTTGGCGACTTGGTTACATTGCACTTAATTTAATTTCACTGTAAAGCTCTCTACTTACTCCTCTTAACAAACCACTAACCAATTTCAAACAGTAATGGACATTTATTTTGATTCTTGCTAGAGAAGCGTCAGTGGGAAACTAGCTGTAATACAAACTGGGTTTATTAGTGAGATTTGAAACAAGCTAAGATTGTTAACAGGGATTTGTGATTTCAAGTGTCTATGCTCAATGAATCAGAAAAGGATTGCTTTCTAAGAAATACTGGGCAGCAGTGCTCTGAAAACCTATTTAGTTTCTCAAGTTGAACACCCAAAATTACTATGTTCTTTTGAATAGGTTTCCCACGTTGTTTTGGAAAGAGCAAAGAAGTCTCACAGTTTGTGTGACACATGGCTTTCTTGAAGATTTATTTGATGACTTCAGAAAGTTCAGATTCAAAGTAGTTGCCGGTGCAGCGATACAGGCTTGGAGAGGAGT
>NW_010209029.1:49585-54938 GCF_000695765.1 Mesitornis unicolor | reverse complement strand
CTTTTCCCTTTCCCTTTTCCCTTTCCCTTTTTCCTTTTCCTTTTTCCTTTTCCCTTTTCCTTTTTCCTTTTCCTTTTCCCTTTTCCCTTTTCCTTTTCCTTTTCCCTTTTCCTTTTCCTTTTCCTTTTCCCTTTTCCTTTTCCTTTTTCCTTTTTCCTTTTTCCTTTTTCCTTTTTCCTTTTTCCCTTTTCCTTTTTCCTTTTTCCTTTTCCTTTTTCCTTTTTCCTTTTTCCTTTTTCCTTTTTCCTTTTTCCCTTTTCCTTTTCCTTTTCCTTTTCCTTTTCCTTTTCCTTTTTCCTTTTTCCTTTTTCCTTTTTCCTTTTTCCTTTTTCCTTTTTCCTTTTTCCTTTTTCCTTTTTCCTTTTTCCTTTTTCCTTTTTCCTTTTTCCTTTTCCTTTTCCTTTTCCTTTTCCTTTTCCCTTTTTCCTTTTTCCTTTTCTTTTCCTTTATTTTCCTTTTCCTAGACTCTGAAGCCATTTCATAGTTCTGTGCATCTCAATGCCATGAAGATTCTGGATGCTTCTTATTTATTAATAAAGCGTAAGGGACTAAGTAAATTAGAGGTTATTTGCAACTTTCATTTCAAACAGTTCCTGCTAAAACTGAAAGCATTAGAATCTAAAACATGTAATACTCGTGTTGTTTATGTTGAAAACAATGTCTTGGTTCTGTCCAGGGCTCAGTGTGCTTCATCAGTTTGTAAATACAGTGGTCTGTACTCCTTTGCCACAAAGGTCTCTCTTGTTCACATGCTTCTGTTTGGGCTAAACTAATTTGTCTTTTTCTGAGGCATTATATGTGCTGTAAAGGTTTGGTATGCTGGGCAGCCTTGACTTACAGCACAGTTTTGTAACTGACTGAATTCTGCGTGTACAGAATTGAGCGGTGTTGGAGGATTACAGTTATTTCCCCAATCCCTACTAAACTCTGTAACCAGTTAAAGTCTCTACATGAGCATTGATTTTTCAGTGCAGTTTAGTTTTATTTCAGTATGTTACTAAAAGGTTTTACAGCGGTGACTCAAAGCACTTCACATTCTGTATACAGCACTGACATTTAAAATTATATAAAAAGCATTCGTGCCTCTTCACTTGCATTGCTGTAGAAATGTTAAGTTATGCAAATACATTGTCCTGGTTTTGCCATGTTATAGACTTCATGTTTTTCTCAGGTAATATTTGAGTTCATGTATTTTTCCCTCACCTTTTGAAGCAAAGTTGTGTTTCCTCATGTACAAATTCTTAACATCAGCGTTTCAAGGGTGAGCTTTGTGTCATCTCGAAACAGTTTCGGTTCTGTGGGCTTGATGTGTGGGAGGAGGAATTACTTCTTGTTTTATTTTTCTTACAGTTCTGAACTCTTTACTAAAACATGCATTTTTATCTTTATGTTGGCAATGTAGTTTCTTTGTATTTATTCTGTTACCGCAGGCATGCTGGAGCCCACAGGGGTTTTCTTAACAAAGCTGAAAACCAGTTTTGATTATCAGCTGCAGGAAAAATGGCTGTTTAATACAAATACATGACATGGAAAACAAGCTTCCCCCTACTTGTAGGTGTGTAATGCAGATAAGGGTAAAATATCACTCCCTGTGCGATGTGCATTCTATTGCCTAGAAAAATGTGCAACAAAGAGACCAGGCAGATTACTTCCATTACTGTCTATTTTGGAAATACTGCAAAGGAGGACTCTCATCATTTATCCATTTGAAAAACCAAAACAGCTGGATATCTGCTCTCTCTGGAACTTCGTGGGCTTCAGACTTTCCAAAATGCCCAGTTGAATTGTGGTCACTTGAAGAGTGGATGGGGAGAACAGAGGAGTGTGTGCTGCTGTGGTGCCGATGGAGTTGGCGGACGCTGTCACTGCACCTTCGTTAACCAGCTCCAGCAAACACGTGGTTAATTGTCTTCTGCGGCATGAGGCCTGATCCTCCTCTTCTATGAAGAGTCTGCTGGTAGCAGTGAACAGACTTCAGTTCGCTGCAGAAATAGCCACGTACAAGCAAATTCAAACCATCTTCTTTTAAAAAAACCACCCCAACCTGCTTTGTTTTCTCCTCACACTGGAGCGTTCATCAGACTGCGTTCTGCATCTGAAAGCTGGGTCGCTTCCATAGCTTTCCAGTTGTGTGCCAGACTCCCGCTGTGGATGAAAGAACGGAGTTCATGATGTTACTAAACTGAAGAAAAGATGCATTTAACTTTGACAGGTACATGAGGTGTGTGATGTACCTTGGAGAGCTGCTCAGCCATTTTATTCTAATGCTTGCTCTAAAGAGGTGGTTAATTGTACACGGAAACCGCTGGCCTTATGCAATTCTCTGAAACGTTTACATGGAACAGGAAACAAGAACCACAGTTTCACTAAACCATGCTGTAGTGTGTTTGTAGATGATCTGATAACCTCTGCTTTTAGGACAGAGGGGAAACTAACACTGCTCCAAGATGAGCGCTGTAAAGAAAACCCCGGTGTGCTTACACGCGGCTTCAGCAACCGAGCCTGGGTACCCGAGGTCACCTCGAGAGCTGTCAGAATGGGGCTGGGTCCTCGCTGCGTTTTCTGAGAACTTATTGCAAGTGGAAAGTTCAGTCAGATCCTGCACATTGTTCCTCTGTAAGTACCCGGTCTGTCGGGGTTACGTAGCTCATGTGTGGGCTTTGTGAGTAGCTGTGCAGTGAGTAAGGAAGTTTCAAGATGCTGCACACATCAAGTGCATTTGAGATCACAGAGACAGCTGTATTTAGCCCCAGTTTCTGAATTCTAGAGGGATTCTGCCTATTAATGAGCCTTCATTACTGCTCTAATTTTAGATTGTGGTCTCTGGTTTTGCAGAGATCTCGTACTCTCCAGTGCAGTTCCTGGCAATCTGGCTCAGGGAATAGAACAATTAGCCCGTAATGAGCAGCCGACCTCGTTGTGTCCCTCAGTCATGGGCTGTGCACTGGAAGAAAAGATTGTAAAGCTAGAAACTGAAGTCCAGACTCTGTCAAATCTGATGGGAGCTCCCCGAAGTGAAGCAACTGGGGGGCGAGGCAAGAAAGCCATTGTCCTGCAGTCGTGTTGTTCAGCACATGGGTTGGTGCTGGTTCTGGGGCTGGGTCAGGGGGACTGCTCATTGCGCTAAAATACTTGAATTTCATTCACAGTCAGTCATAAGTTTTAATTCTTTCCTACTCTGCGATAGGAGAGGCACACGAGCGATGCAAAGGGACAGAATTCCTCTAACCTTACCTCGACTTGGGTGAGGACTAAAGGCTGGATTTACCAGCGTCTAAAATCGGCGCACGCTCACGACGTGGCTGGGAGTTCTCTAAATACCGCGTGGTCCGTAGCGAGCGATCTGCCCCTGCTTTGTTCTGGAACGTGCTGGTGACACCTGAAATAGCAGCAGTATTCCTGATTCTGATTTCCAGATCTTGGGAATCTAAGAATTGTGAAGCAGGGTTAATAGAAGGAACTGAAGTCTGCTGGCCTATATAAAGGAGTTTTTTGTCTAATTGAGGTGCTTTAATTAAGTAGGACTTTTTCTGTTTCCCTTACAATAACCGTCTTCCTCATTAGGGCTGGTTTTGTGTGGTGGTTCTTCCCTCAGTGCTTTTCAGGAGCTCGGTGATGCAGAAACAGATGCATCCAGGGCAGCAGGGAGTGTTTCTTATTCAGCAAACCTGATTTCCTGGCTTGAATCTCAGCTGTGAGAAAATCTCAAGGGCTGTGTCTGCCATTGGAATTTCAAGTTGCACAAACATGCCATCACCAAGTACCTCTAAAACCAGATCTGAATTAGGGCACTCTTCAGCGGTCTTAAATTTAGTGGCCTCAGATGGGCTTAAACTCAGCATAAACCTATGATTTCAAATTAGATATCCTTAGGCAGGGCTCAAAGTGTGTCCAGGTAATGTATGTTCAGAACGGCAGTCAGTGAATTGCTACGACTTCGTGCTGCAGCCGGCAGAACTGCAGTGCGTTGCGGTCGAGTTTGCTGTAGTTTCTTCATGGAAAGGGTTCAGCGACACGTTGAAAAGTAACCCAGCCAACCGATGCCTGAACCGACCTCACAAACGCTCCCACTCCTTGTCCTTTGTAACTCTGCAAACCTTTCTTGCTGCTTTTTCCGCTCCCTTTTCCCCTGCTCGCTTCCCAGCCCTGCCGAAGGTTGGTTTGTTGGTTTGTGCGTGTGGAGGAGGAGAGGGCAAGAACCGTGAAGCTGTTGTTGAGTTGCTGGAGCTCTGGCCTGAGGCCCTGGTGATAATTAACGCCTTGGTGCTAATTAAGGCCTTTGTGTTGGTCCAGTAACCAGCTGGGGAGGGAAGGGTAAGGGCAGGGGGTGGGAAGGGGGAGTGGGACCCCGGGCTGGTTACTTGGAGCTGGCCAAGGGAGGCAGAGAGATGCCCCCCAAAAAATACCCCAAATTGTTGTTCTGGTGCAAACACAGCTCAGGGAAAAGTAAAATGCTCACGTGGGGAGCTTCCACATAACCATTGATACAAACTGCAGCCCTTTGGCTCATCCGTGTCTGCGGACAGCAGAACAGCAAGGACAATTCATGTTTTCAGTCCCTGTCTTGAGCCTTGTGCTTACTCTGTGAACCTTCCTGGCCGTGCAACGCTGGGTCCGGGCTGTGCAGGGACCCTGGGTGGTGCTGGGTCACTGACGGGCGTCTGCGCTGGAAAAGCTGCCCGTTCAGAGCTGTCCCCGGGAGGCCAAGGACTTCCTAACTTTGGAGATCAGGTTCCTCTTCCTCCTTCATCACCCCATCACAACACCGATGTGTGCAAATACAGTGATGGCTTGGGGGTCTACGGAGAGCAGTGCGCTTCCTGACTGCGTTTTCTCCGTCTGGCCGTCTGCAGCCCCATTTCTTGGAGGACAGCAGTGCCGTTGACTGAGCTGCGTGCCCTGCAGCGTCTCCTGCCCGCGGCGCGTTGGACAGGCTGCGGCAGGGAACACTGGCCTTGCATTTGCAGCATTTGCCTCCAGACACTTCAGCGATCTCTTCTTTATCTTCAGCCATGCGTTCCAGAGCCGTGTCTGGAGGACAAAGGGGAGATGAAATCCCACAGGACTTGGATCTGATAGAGATTTCTGAAGTATTTACAGAGAGCAGGAAGTTCAGTGACGTGGAAGTGGCCGGGCAGGTGGCAGCACTGTGTGGCTAACGGGAGTTTGGTGATTTGGGCCATCTCCCAGTTGGGCTCTCTGTGCTGATGGGGTTCAACGGTTGGCAGAGCTGAGCTGCTGACGTTGGCAATTTATCCAAAACCTTGGGTTGGCCCGGCAGCACAAAGGGGCCCGTTCCTGTGCTGGGAGCTGGCGCATTGCCCCGTGCTTTGCCATCGAGGCTGTTAAGACG
>NW_010209029.1:23708-49554 GCF_000695765.1 Mesitornis unicolor | reverse complement strand
TTTCCCTGAACTATTTAAAATTTCCCTGAATTTGTGTTGTTCCTGCTTTTTCTAACATTTGGTGTACGATGTGTCACTCCTTAATGTGCAGTATGGTGTGATGAGTTGGTGCTGCTAACTTGGCTTCATCCTCTTGGAATACCGAGCAGTTTTCCAGGGAGCTGTAGCGTGACGACATCGGCAGAGCATCGCAGCGCTCTGCGGATACGCCTCTTCCTTGGGCTGCTCTGTGTGAGCTGCGGTCCCTGTGGCTCCAGAGAGAAATGTTTGTCTGTCAGGAAGCCAGTAAAAAGCTGTGATTTGTGACCGAGGAGGTTTTGTGCCTTGTAAAACTTGATGGGATCCGGGTTAGCCGGTGACGGAGCAGGACGGCGGCGTAACCTCAGCGTCTGGCTTCCTGCTGCGGTCCATAGCGGAGGAGATGTTTGTGTGGATGGAAGTGTTCGTCCATCTGGCAGCCCCACAGGGCTTGGGATGCGGGGATCTGTTTAACCAGCACAGGGAAAGCTTGGCGTTACTCTGAAAAAGCAGTGATTCTTGTGTTAGCCCGAGTTGTAGCCAACCTGGGAAGCTGCTGGATCCTGGCATTGCTGCCGTCTGTCACACGAGGAGGAACAGCCCTTACCCTCTCCTCACTCGCCAGGACAGCTTCTGATGGGTAGGAAAGGAGGTGGTGGCTCCAGCCAACCTTGTCTGCTCTGTGGAGGATGATGTGCTGAAGCTTGACCAGTTCGATAAGGCTGGAGGTCAAGTGTGTGCTCCCCTTACGGAAATATCGGGCTCTGAGTTTTAAGGACCTTCCACCCAGTAACACTGGGAATATTTGAGCTTTTGATTTAACCTTTCCCACGCTGTGCTTTGATTTCTGCTTTTGTTCCTGCCACTTCCGTTGCCCAAAAAGGGTGACTAGGAAACAGATGGCCTTTATCTGCTCTCTTGGTGAAGACTTCAGAGACCAACGCCTGCCGTGCAGCTGCTGAGGGGAGCTCTTCACCCCATCAGGGGTGGGTTAAGATCAGAGCATCAGCAGCTCTGTTTTGTGAGAGGTTGATGTTGTCAGTCTTTCAAAGTGCATCTGTCGGACCAAAGCCCTTCTGGTGAAGGTAGAGCCCTCCCGAATGTGCATGGGGAACCTGATTAAGGTGCAGGAAGGAGCTGACTGTGGAGCTGGGCCTTCCACTGCAGCTCTGCAGATGCAGAAAAGCGGCTTCAGGAGTCAGAGCAGTTCCCAAGAAGTGTCCTGGGAAGTCTGTGTGCCCCAGGGCCAGCGTCAACTCGAGGAAGGGATTCAGGACTTCAGTTGTAGGTGCTTGAATTTCACTTCGGCATCTTTATTTGCTCTGTCCTTCAACGAGCGCCTGGTTCCCCGCTGTGTTAGCCAGCCGCCGGCAGCAGTAGCCTTTCTCCGGCTTAGTCGTGTGTGCTGGTGTGGATGTGGTGCTGTGCAGTGCACACAGTCGTTCTTCAGGCTCGTTTTGATGCGTTGTGTACAGGATTTTGCTGTTGTATTGCGGTCTCTGGCTGACACAAGGCTGGTGTGCGGGTAGAAATGCTGGTGGGGCCGCTCGGGGAGGCTCTGTGACTCAGGGCTTGTTGAAGTAGGTGCTCTCAGTTCACTGAAGGTGTAAACCCCTCTGTGCGATGTCCTGAGAAGCTGACAGTGCTCACAAACCAGAGACGTAGGTTTTTATAGCAGTACAGGATTTAGTACCTGTAACTTACAGCCTGAGGTGAGCTGTGCCCACAGCGAAGCCGCCACTGCAAGCCAGGCCTTGAATTGCTGGTGGCAGCGTGGTGAGATGGTGAATATTCGGCAGGAAGCCCTGGGAAGCTGAGGAGCTCCACCAGGATTAGTTGTTGGCACAGCAGCCCTGAGTCAGCCCGGCCACGGACAGCGAGGTTGTTCCTCTGGGAAGGGAAAGGACGCATCTGGTGAGTCAAGGGGTGGTGGGAGTTTTCCTGCTTGCCCTTGGTTTGCTCGGTCAGTCTCTATCTAAACCACATTAGTGCTTAAATCGCACAGAAGGGCAGCGACAAGATAAACTTCTTTAAGTTCCAAAGTGTCCGGGACGTTCCCCCCCCTTGCTGCACCATCAAAATGCTGGTGTTTGCAGCCTTTCTGTCTCAAAGAGAGCCTGAATGGGACACCCTGAGCGGTTTCTGGAGGCTGAATGGGACACCCTGAGCAGTTTCTGAAGGCTGAATGGGACACCCTGAGCAGTTTTTAGAGGCTGACCACCATTCAGAGTCACTGTCTGGGTCTGCAAGGACATGGACACCCCATGTGTGGCTCACACCACATGTGCTGAAAGCTCCCTGCCTCTCAGCTGCTTTCCTTGGGCTTCTGAACCTACCTGTGTCAAACCGCCCTGAAAACCCTTTCCTTTGCTGCACCCGAAGAGCCAGGCTTGTACATTTTACTTCTCAATGTTGGTGATGGTTTATGTGCAAGCTGCTATTGCCCTGAAAGCACCGATCCAAACGGAAGTGTCGAGGTGCTCCCATCACACTGCACGTTCCCTACGAGCCCCTCCAGGAGGAAGAGGATAACTCTCATAGATTGTTATAAGTGGATAATCCTAATGGACTCAGTTTCCACTGCCTCTGTTGGAATTAATGGCAGGGACTTGACCTGTTTATGGGAATAGCCCAAGCCTGCTGACCTGACCGGAGGGGTCTGCACGTCCGTGTGGTTCGGCTGTGAGATGAGGTGCTCTGAGGAGCTGCCGGGGCTCGGAGCGCTGCGGCTGAGCAGAGGGCGGATTGCTGGTTTCTAATACGATCCCATGACTTTTCCTATGGCTCGTGTTTCTGGCTGAGGTTGTGAAGCAAATCTCCTCCCCCAGAGGCTTTTCTGGTTTCTCGCCCACCCTGCTGGGGGTGGATGTGGGTTCTGATGGCACACAAATTCACCTCGGTGTAAAAATGGGGCTATTTTCAGCCCTCTGTATTTAGAGTTTGATGTAGTATAGCTCTAATGCCTGATAACTGGAGCTATGGGGAGCTGTTTTCTTCCTCAGCGCCTGTCAGTGGGCTCAGCCGTGCAACGCAATGCGAGGAGGAGGAGGGGGAAGATGAAGCTGTTCATCTCAGCATCTCTACCACATGCTCCTGCACTCGAGTACCTAGCAACCCACTGAGCATCACGTTTTCTTCATGTGGCTGTGCTCCAACGTGCTGCTTGCAATGCATTTGGGTGACTGGTTATGAGTTAATCTTGCAGATCATAATTTAAAGACATGTTTAAAAATGAGTCCCAAGTTTGGTCTCAGTTTGCTCAGCAGCGAGGCGCTGTCTGGATGAAATCTTGCCTGGAACGTAAGTTGCCATGCCTGGGAGTGAGAGCTGTTTTGTGAAGAATGACTTCTTATTGTCACTAATTGCTACATTTGGTACCTGTGCTGGTGACAGGAATTCCTGTGAGTTGGAAAAAGGAGCAGCAGGGGCAATTTTCACACAGGGTGCAGGTCTGAGACATGGGACTGCAGCCGCCTTCTGCTGAGAATGAAGTGAGCCTTGTTTTTCCTAATTAAAGCACAGTGAGGGGTTATGACAAGGGAAGAGGTGCTAATGGGGCAGGTTCTGGACAGATGCCTTTCCTGGTGAGCTCAGGTGTCTGTCAAGCATTCCCACACCTGGCACTGCAGGGGTTTGCTGGTGCCAGTGCTGGAGACAGGGGCTGTAAACACGGCCTGGGGAGGAGCTGCAGCCACAGAGAACAGCGGAGAGCTGAGCACAGGGCTTGAAGCAGAGCTCGGTGCTCACAGCAGCACCACCATAGTAGGAAGCAGCCAGGAGCAATGCAGCCTCCACTACCCCATGGTTCAGCCTAATGCTGGAATTCAACGCTCGTATTTTTAAGCCTCACACCGCTGTGTTTGAAGGCTCTTGGACAAGTCACCTCATTTGGATAACGCTGTTCGCTAGCAGCGTGCTGCTATCGCAGGCTGGAGGTCGAGAGGCATTCTGTTTAGTTTAAACCACACTGCTGGAGGTGGCTGAAGTTGTATTGCTCAGAAAGGCCTCCCTTCCTCTTACTCAAAGCTTGGTTTATGGGCTTTGGAGCGGAGCAGAGCAGCACAGGACACCGGGGCAATCCAGCTCTGACCCTTGGGGTGCTGCAGTCGTGCCCAATGCCTGGGGTGTAGCATAGAGGTGGTTCATCCTCCTTTTGCCTAGCAGCTACTGCAGGTCAGGGCAATTTAGAAATTAGAACAGGACAAAAAAATAAAGCTGTAGTTGGGAAAGAAATGTTTTATTTTCAGTTTCTCAGAGGGATTTTACAAACAATGGAGCATTTTAAAAAAACTGAGTGATCAAAGTACTTGAGTGTCCCTTAAGCACACACACGAGCCCCTGGGCAGAGGAAATCACACCAGCGCGGAGGTCAGCGCTGCCGCGGAGCAGCTGGCATCTGCATAGTTTAGGAGGAAAGACTGCAATGGTGGAGGTGCTAATGAGTGGCATCCTGGCAATTAATGTAAGAGAGCGCTGAGGTATGTGCGCATGTACCTGCGGGAAACAAAGTGCATAAAATAACACGCAAAGTATGTATTGTAGAATAAATTTATTTACCTGATACAAATGAAACCAGGTGTGATGCTCCTTATGGTCAGCACGGCCATAACTGATCTCACTTACAGCTCCGAAAGCTCACACATGCGCTCGTGGGGACTGGCTAAGTCGGTTGTTGCTTTTTAGATAAACGCATCACGACATTTTTGTATTGCACCAACATCTGTCTTACTGCCTTAGATTTAAATAAGTTACATTACAGTGCAAAAGAGGTCGATTTGCACGCATGATAAAAAAAATCCAGAGTTATGAAGTGGAGGCTTACGGTTTAACATTCATCTGTAATCTTTTCCATGGATTTTATAAATAGGATAGCATTGTACAGAAGCTGTTTGAGAGTAGTATGTCTGGATGATACAATACAGAGAAAGATTTGTCTACAACCGAAGGCATGCATTATTTCGATATTGTACATTTTATAAACTGACATTTTACATACAGAAATATGGAAAATTGGCTGACAGCTCCGCAACTCTTGTTCAAGGATAACAAACTCCTCTCCATGCGGCACAGAAACCCAACTTCTCTGGAGAGAGTTTCCAGCTCAGTAAGCGCTATTGCACGTTTGTACGTCTGTATAATGAAGTCCTAATGGTACCACACGTTTCTTCCACAGAGAACACAACGACTTTTGGTTTAGGGAAAGCAAAGAATCTTTACACATGATACATGCAGAAGTTTTGGTAGATGTGTTGCTAAAAACACATGCACGCAACAAAACAACCTTACATTTCTGCAAAATTGTTTAGGAAGCGATTACTCCAGTATTGCTGAAAAGGAAAGAAAGAAAAGGCGTCAGTTAGGAGAGGACGAACGCTGAGCACCATCACACAAGCAAGACCCAGCTCCACAGTGACAGAGGAGGAACGAGAAGGTTGGTAACTGTCATTGAAGGGACACTCTCAGGTGACTTTGTTCCCAAAAGCCCAGCGCCCTCAGCTCTCCCCCTGCAGCAGAGCTCCCTTCAGCACCACCAATTCCTGCCTGACCGCAGCGACAAAGAACGGAGCCGCGTTGAGGCAGCGTTCGCCTTTCTCTGCCCGACTCGTGGCAACAGAGCAGCCTCACCTACTGTCAGTTTTACTTTCAAACCCCGTACCACAGTTTAAGAGCTGTAAGGGTGTCTGTCTGATTATATCGCAAGCTTGGCCCCAAAGTGACCTAACAATGTCCCTTTTCCAAGTTACGCAGCTTATTCTGGGAAGCAGTAGGAAAGCTTTGAAGAAGTCATTAAACTCCAGAGATTAACGCGTAAGGCAAAGGGTAGAGTACAACATAATTACACTGAGGCTGTACTTTACCCCTAATAAACAGCGTGAGGTTAGCCTTGCCTCTAGGAGAGAGGAAAGGAGTACCCTGATGCCCTAGGACTTGATGGTGGCTCCTCAAAACACTGCTACAGCACTACAGAATTTAGTACAGAATCTCTCCTGCTGAGATTTGAAAAATGCATATTAATGTAATTAAGGATGTAATTAGCAGAGATTAGGGAAACAGTTAATGGTTAGAAGTGCAAAAAAAGTCAACGAGACAGGTGCAATAGACAGACAGCTTGGTATCGGTTTTACCTCCCTTCATCTCAGCATTCAACCACCTCTTTACCACAAATACTCTGCACCAGCTGTGTTCTTGGACAGGACAGGACTGCTGTACTGCATTTTATCAGCAGATTTTAAAACCTCATTTTCTTGCCATTCGCCTTCTCCAAAATGACCTCCCCACAAGCACTGACAGATTGGTGTATGTTTTTCTGCTGCCTTTTTCATACCTGTTTATTTACAAGACTGCTTTGGGAAACCAAGTACGAACTATTTTTATTGCTCGGGTGCCAGCAGAAAGGAGCAGCTCTTGAGTCACAATGTTTGAAAGCAGAGCAGGCGCAGGGCACTACAGAGATAACGGGCCCTGTCTAAATATTTGACAAATGGCTGCAGCTGGACCAGGCCACAAACACCAAACTGGGGAGGGGCTGCTCTCACACCCAGCCCCACTGTGTCCAGGGTGAGCCCATGTCCTTCCTGCTGGTCCCAGCACAGGCAGCATCAATCGCCCGATTGATACCGGTCTTACACAGCCCTCACTAGAAAATAAGCGGCGAGATGTGAGGACACTGAGGAATCCAGAAAACGGCAGAGATGAAAAAGCTCAGCGAGATGAGAGCACAGGAAAACAAAAAGTGTATTTTCTAAGAAAGGTGTGGGAGATAAAGCCTGGGTTAAGCCTTATTTCTGCTTAAAGAAGTGCTTCATCTATATATTCACAGGGCTAACACATTAACTAGCAGTTACCTATCTCTATCCTCAGCTGACCCTGGTACAGTGAAGGGGTTGGAGAAGAATTGTGCAGGCAAGAAGAGTGAAGCAGGTTTCAACTCTGAGATGTTGGCAGGTCAGCCTGTTCTCAGTTAAAGAGTCCTCTCTTCCTGCCTCCCCAGGTGAAGGGGCTGATGGCTGGAGAGTGACAGGAGCTACACAATTAGGAGTAACTATTTTCTTTAATACATTTTCTTGCAGTGCATTACTAACCTTGCACGGTATTTCTAAAGTTTCTGCAACTGAAGAGCCCAGCCATGAGCTGCCCTCCCCTGCTCTAATGCCAGCAGCACTATGGAGCAGTGCCCCAGAGCCTACTCGAGGAGAAGGCTGCTGTTTACCACCAAGTGGCAACACCCGGCGAACACAAGTACTAAAAACAGAGCAACAGCTGCCCTTGAACCCAAGACAAAGAAGTGCTGATCTTGGGGAACCCTATTGCTCCATTTCTACAGGAAAATTCAGACAGCAAGACTAGGAGAAATAAAACTAGGGTATATTATATTAAGGTTGCTTGGGCTCTTTAGGAGCACCTTTTAAAGCCTGCCTGTTCTGTAACCCCAGCAGCCTGCGGGGATCATGGTCACCATGTACTCCCAGTCATCCAGCTCTCAATGCAACCCATGGACACCAAGCCCTGATGCAACTGCCCCGAGACATCGGGTACAAATGAGCTCTCAGATGTCAGCACCAAAATCCACACAGGCAGAAAGATTCATCTTCAACATGGACAGAGGTCCAGCAGAGAAGGTGTTGAAGACTGAATTCTACTCATGGACAGCTATCTCCCCTGCAGCTTCTTAGAGATGGGGAGAAGGGGGTACACTGCAGGATTATTTGGTGTAACAGAAGCAGCAGAGCTGTTTGTGGTGACAGTCATACACAGCTTTAACAGAGCCCACCACCACGCTGCTCTGGGGTTCACACATCATTTAGTGGCACTCCTACCCTGGAAAATGTCTGTCAATAATGCTGGGAGCACATAAACTAACTTGCTTGCATTTGTTTCCAACAAGTAACATAACTTGGACATATTTTGATCTCAAGGAATCCTAAATCACATCACCTATTAGTTTCTTGTCTCAAGAAACAGGGACAAATCTGATATAGCTCATTTATTATTGATACAACAAATGGCTGCTGCTGGCCATTGAGTTTGTGGCATGCAAGACTTATTTGGCAAAGACAGGTTCTGCCAGGCTAAAGTGGGCATTCAACAGCATTTAAATCTTACAGTTCAGCAAAACACCTCCTACACCATCAGATCCTGCTCCTCTGAGTCACTTCAGCATCAACCTAAGTCCAAGTCTATATAAACAGTGAGCATTCGCAATGCAGTGGAGTTTCAGAGAGGGTCTGTGTATTTTGAGGTTAGCATCTATATTTGAAAGCTGAAAACGCAGAGAATTATCTGTGCTCGCTGGATTCCAGCTGGCACCGACAGAACAGAGCTTTTAACAAGCCTTTTCCTCTACGAGGAGTCAGAAAGCTGTTTGAATTTGGGCATTAAAGCAGCCCAAGCCAGCACCAGATAACACAGCACCTGCTGCTCTCCACAGACACAGCGACCCCAGCACAATTTTCAGACTATCTTGTTAAGCCAAGACTCTTTTGTCTTTCCATATCACCACACACAAAGAGTTTCCACTCTCTGCAAACAATGACCTGCTTCTGCAAAGGGGAGCCTGTGCTTGGGAGCACTGCAGAGAGCAGAGGCGAGGGAAGGGGGTCAGCTCAGAGGGACAACCCCGACTCAGAGCACACCAGCACCTGGCCACAAGTACCAGAGTGTTTGGGACACCAAACATGCACATAAGCAGCTGTCACTGTCTTAAGTTACAGATTTGTCCAATTTTATCTCAAACTTAAGACCAAAAGCTATGAGATCTTGGGGCACTAAGGCTCCTGGGTGCTATAAAACAAGACCCTAAAATACACTAATCCAAAAGCAAGTGCTTTGCCTTTGGAGTCAGCAATTTGAGCTTCAGACCACAAAACAAGAGTCTAAAGTGGTGATAATAATGTAGCACAGCAGAGTTTGACAAAACACAGCATGGGAATGAAGAAAATTACTATTTATTCTTCAACATGTATACAGCATATGCTATTTTACAGCAAGTCACCACTGGCATGGTGAAATGGAAGAGAAATACTCACTTTAGTCGATGGAAGTTGGAAGGCATTGGAGAAAAACACCACAGTTAGGACTGTTAATGACTTACACGTTGTTGATACAGGACTGAATTTGAAAACATGCTTTAACATTTACCGCAATAATGAAGGTGGTTAGTGCCACATTAAAATAAAAATAGTTCTATACAATATGTTCAATTTGGTCATGTGCTATTTACAGATTTTACAAAACACACACACGAGCTTGTTACTTCAAGTCAGGCTAACAACAGGCCAGCAGAGTAACTCCATGTATACAACTGGTTGTTAGTGCCCTAAGTGGAGGAAACCCAATTTCTAGCTATGCAGTGCAAGTTATTTTCCAGGTCTCATTACAAGTTGTGATCTTAAGGGGGAGGGGGCGCAGGGAAGAAAAAGAAAGGATCCGACACATGTACATAAGGTACTAAAGCCCAACTTAAACCCTCTTTTGAATTAAAAACAGATTGTGTTTGTTAAAAAGGCTTGGTTTAGATTTCAGTAGACAGAAGTAGCCCTCCCTATCCCTGCATAATGGGCAACGCTAGCAAAATAAGGTCTGTTACAATAAAATACAATAGACAAATAAATAATCTTAAAAAAAACAACCCTATGCGTGTTGGAAGCATGGAAGAACCCCAGCAGGCTGCACCTGGAATGACATTTTCTGCACGAGCACGATCAGGCAATTCCTCATACAGAGACTGGTGTAAACGAGGACAGTCAGGAACTGAGAGCAAGGGACAGGAGAGGGAAACCGAGCAGAGAAGTGACCGAGGCAGCAGTACTCTACCCCGTGCAGAAAGCTCTGCTTATGGATAAAACCTGACTTCATGGCAAATTCAGTCTGGATGATCATGCAGAAGACAAACAGTTACATGCTTTTTTTAGTTTCAGACGACACACATTCATTCCCTAAAATCTGCTGCCAATTTAGTTTGATAGTGTCCGCTGGCTCAAAAAAAAATTTACTGTTTTTACACGATGAATAGACTATTGAACAGAACACTGTACATGCTTTTCATCTACAAAAAAATATTTGCATAAAATAGTGTTAGTTCTCTGTACATGTCAATGGACACTTTAACTGTGTATAAAAGAGGAATATATTGCCCCCACTGAAGTCAGAAAAAGCAAAAAACCAAAATCTAGATTATGAAACCTCCATCACCGGCAAATATGTTCATGTGAAAATTCAGCAGAAATAGACAGTTGCTCTAAACAATAAAAAATTAAGTTAAACTTTTTCTTTGAATGTAAAACTCGTCACCGTGTCAGTCAAGACCAAAACATATCACTAAAGTTAGTGTCTGTGCTGTAAAGCCAGATAACCAAGGGCATAGTAATGAACACAAACGGCCAGGAAACTCCTTCGGTGCATGCTGACAGAGAACACGCTTTGGTGGCAGGCCGCACACTATCTTTACCAGGTTCCAGGTAGTTACGGGCCACGTATTTAAGTGTTTCGTCCAGCAGAATGACAGGTAGGGAGATTTTCAACACCATCAGCCACTGTGTCACATTCAGAGGTGTGATCTGGAAGATAATCTGAAAGAAA
The DNA here is from genome assembly GCF_000695765.1 of Mesitornis unicolor. Lineage (NCBI taxonomy): Eukaryota > Metazoa > Chordata > Aves > Mesitornithiformes > Mesitornithidae > Mesitornis > Mesitornis unicolor. The sequence goes on along the minus strand of NW_010209029.1, from coordinate 38,958 downwards.
AGCCAAGCGTTACATCTTTTTCTCCCCCTCCATCCCTTGCCGTAAGCTCCAGACAGGTTTTTGCTGTATCTCCAAGCTCAGGGCTGGGTGTGAGAGACGTGAACTTACAGGCAGCGGTTCCACATAGAGGATGAGGAAGTGGAGTGACATGGACAAGCAAATCGCGCCCACCAGCCAGATGTTCTCCCATGGGGGCATCCTCATCAAGGACTGATTTTCTGATAGACTGCAACAGAAACATGGTACATCTATGTTTATAAGATACCAATAGGAAATTCAACAAATCAGAAGGCTACCTGGAAAGAAAAGCAGCATGGCCAGTCACAGTTATTCCAGTTGTGAAGGAAAGACAGACACCAAGATATGGTCTATATAGAAGTTGCAACTTTAAACTACCTTGGACATCTGCTTAGCAAAGCAGTCACAGTTCAGCCTCACATTTGTCTCTGATAGCTTTTGTGTGTTCTGCTCTTTGCTGATCTCATCTAGCTTTTTGCTAAGGCCCCGACACCCTCTCCATGGGCAAGGGAAGGAAAAGACAGGCCTGGCAGCACAAGACAGAATCCTCTCGGGTCTGGTGTACCCAGGGACCTTGTGCACCCCATTCCTCACCCACCTCCTCAGAGGTTCACTTACAGACTGGAGACACAGAGGGTCAAGTGCCTGCACCTTCTTAATGCTTGTCCCTTAATTCTGGGCTTCAGATTCAACCTGCATTTAGGCTACGCTGCAGAAGAGGCTGAAATCCAGAACATCAGATGTAGAGCAGTATCTTACTATGTAGGACTACCGCAGTACGCTTGGATTTAAAGTTTATTTGTTTTTAAATTAACTGACCTCTAAGCTATTTGAAGAAAAATACTCTTGACATTGTGCTATTTAGTGGTTTCCATTTATAATCTAATATTAATTGGCTAAATCCACACTCCCTTAGGGCAGGAAAAACTATTTTCCATATCTTCAGCATTCTTATTTTAGTTCTCCTTGATATCACTTTATACCAACATAGGAGGGATAATCTGATTGATTAAGCTTAGATTAGAAATAATGGAAAATATTTCGGTTGCTCATGCTTAGTAAAATACCAGAGTGAATTGGCAGACTTAAAAATATACCTTACGATAAGAGATCTCAAATGTTATCTAAGAGTCACTTTGTTTGCACTACCAGGGTTCAGAAAGGAAATATGACTCATTCTTCATTAGCCGAGCTGTCCATACACCAAGTGCACAAAAGGCAGGATTTTGGAGAAGCTATGCAGAAACTTTGCTTTCCTATTTGGACATACGAACCTGTTGAGAGCATTGCACATCTCTATGGTGACAAGGACAGAAAGAGCCATTGTCATGGGATATGGTGACTCAAAAACCACACAGTCGACACCAGAGAAGTCTGGATTGTCCTCTTTGCACTGCAGAAAATGGCTCTGGAACAGAACAATGAGAACTCACTTCCACACCTCGTTAACTTTTAACATGTAAAACAGGCAATTATAATGAAAACAAAGCTTTCTAATATGACTCCTATAAGCACTGGCTCTAAATTTTTGTTAGCTTTAGAAAATGCCCCATCTTTTAATTAAAAGACAACAATTAGTCTTTCAGATTGTTTAGAAGCTCCCGTATCCCACCTTACCTTGCTACCTTACAGTAACAAGTCTGAAAACATCTCGTTAGACACATTTCTGTAACCTACTGCTCTTCTACAGTCGTTTCAAGTAACAAGTATGAGAGAAGCAGGTACCTCCCCTCTCCCCCAGAGATATTAAACTGAGCAAATACCAGCTGATAAAAGGTAACTCTTGGACCACCATCAGCGGCGATGAACCACCACGCAGCAGCACCCACTGTGGCAGCACCAACATAACCTTAAAGGAAATAAAGTGCTGTTTTCAGTGTCGTGAACTGTATGCAAGAGAAGATCTCACCTGCCACACTTGAACTTCTACTTCAAAGACTAAAAAAAATAGACTGTAATTCATCTATCTCCTATGCAAGAAATCTGCTCCACCAGTTGTAACTTTAATAATCAATAAATATTGTACTGTGGGACAGATCTTAATGTTTGCTTATGGAAGCTGACAGCTAGAACTTAAGGCAAACACGGCCATCACTTGGAGCAATCAGCCTGCAGTTTGCCTTTGTTCCTCTCAGCCCACCACGCGCTCCTCTTCCTAAGGCTGACAGTTACTGCACGGACAAGCTGACGTCTGCCGTCGCAGCACTCTGAGCTAAAGCACTTCAGCCTGGAGCCAGCCCAGTGTGGAAAGGTAAGAGGTGGGTGCTGGAGAACAGGGGTCAGACTCGGCCCTAAGCTCACCTGTTCCTGAAGGGCTTCTCTCTTTTGAGGGCTGTAATGCCATCCACCATCAGACAATTCTGAAGTGTGGCAGTTAATCACAACTTTACTGCTCCTATTACAGCACTGCCCGCAAATGTGCCAAACAAAGTGTGAATCTTTACACAAAATAAAGGAAGAGTTCCAGTTCCTCAGAACATCTAGTGCTAGCGTTCAGCAGACAAAGAGATCAGACAAACTACTTGCAAGGGGATCTCAAAAAATTACCTGCCTAAGTTTATTTATAAAAAAAGCAAGCTATGACTACTTACATCCAATAGCCAGGTAACGGAAGAAGAGCCATCCACTGATCAGTGGCTCTTTAGGGTTGCGTGGTGGCTTGTTCATGATATCGAGATCAGGAGGATTAAAGCCCAGCGCGGTGGCAGGGAGTCCATCCGTCACCAGGTTCACCCAGAGCAGCTGGACAGGAATTAGAGCCTCAGGAAAGCCCAGGGCAGCAGTCAGGAAGATGCTATAAAAAAAACACCACTTGTAAGCTTATTCTTGTATGTGTAACTAAGTCCTTTTAACACTTAAGCCTAAACCTGTAGCATCACTTCTGTTCTCTCATGCAGTTATCCATTTAATATCACAAATTGAACACTCGCATTCAGAAAACTAAAAACATTTTCAATAGCAAACACTTCTAGCTACTTGCACTGAAGCATCATCTTCTTCAGGAATTGAACAGTTTCTGCTTTAGCCTTATATTATCTTCACTACTTGTTTGTATAGATAAATATATATATACATGCATGAACGCTTGCAAGCCACTTCCTAAGAGACACTAAAACTTTTGCAGACACAATACCATTTTGGCTCAAATGACTAAGCTTCATTTAGCTACGTTACTGCTAGTCCCTGCAAAAATTTAATGAGTATGTAGCTTTCATGGCTCCAAGCCTGTGTGAATAAATAGGACAGAAACAGGGACTGCAGCAAGAGCCATACGAAGGACAGCTTTCAAGTTTAAAAGAAACGAGGCAAGACGATTGCTGGGGTTTTTTTCTACTCTAGGAGAAAGTATGCTCTGAAATAACCAACTGCTAGGAGGTCAGCATTTACATTCTGCGACCAGAAATGCATTCTGTGGCATGGGTCACATTCCCTCCAAAGACACAGAAGCCACATTCTTCTGTGATTAGAGGTTAAACAAACATCTACGTTATATGTGTGTCGAAGTTATCTGAAATATCAGATCTTGCAACATTTGATTAAGGTTTTTATTTGCCTCTTCTAGAGAATTATTTCAAACCTAGACGTAATTGTAAAGCATTTAGCCACCTACTGAGCTAGAATATTATATGCAATGCAATGCGAATCTTTTTTCTGTGGTATGCTAAAATTTCCCAGTGAAGACTAGGCCAGAAGTATGCAGACTTCTGCACAGTCACAGCTCGAAATTACCTGGAGAACCTGTTTCTCTGCTTTTAGTGACAAATACTGGAAGTAAATAAATAATTAACAAAAGACTCCATCATCACTGCTCTAGTTCAAAGAAAAAACCATTTTAAACCTACCAAACAACTTCTCCAACGTTGGAGGAGATCAAGTAACGGATGAACTGTTTCATGTTGTTATAAATGGCACGTCCTTCCTCCACAGCAGCTACAATAGTTGAGAAATTATCATCTGCTAAAACCATTTCAGAAGCAGTTTTAGCCACCGCAGTACCAGAACCCATAGCAATTCCAATTTCTGCTTTCTTCAATGCAGGGGCATCATTGACACCATCACCGGTCTAAAACAAGAATTTCAAGTTGAAAAACGCAGAAATAAGGTGGGCACTCACACACAGGACCAGAAAGGAACTTTGCGCTAGTTTTGGGTCTTCAGAAATCATTTAAGTGCAAAACTCTTCTGAGGATCTGAGTTCGGGGAAACACGGCAGAAGTGTTTTCCAGAATGAGCTGTTAAGTCTGACAAGGCATAATTTGAGTTTAAACACAGTGCGTGCCTCTCAAACAAAGCAGAAGTTCAACTACTTACCATAGCTGTAATCTCATCAAAAGACTGAAGAAACTCAACTATTTTAGATTTGTGGGAAGGCTCCACACGAGCAAAACAACGGGCATGGTGGCACGCATCTCTTTGGGCAGCAAGTGAGAGTTCATCAAATTCCCGACCAGTGAAGGCTTTTGTAGAAACATCTTCATCCTCCACAAAGATACCGATGCGGCGGCAGATAGCTACTGCTGTGCCTTTGTTATCACCGGTAATCATAATAACCCTGATACCAGCTTGTTTGCACAGCTTGATAGATGAAGCTACCTCAATTCTTGGGGGATCCAGCATACCCACACAGCCCACAAAGGTCAAGTTGGTCTGAAACAAGACAGCGCCAGGTTTTAGTGCAAGATCCTGGAGACTCATCTGTCATTAGCAAAACAACCCTTTTGCTCGTATGCTAAGTATGTCCCAGTGTAGCCACATTTGTTTTCATTCCTGTCCACAATATTCTGTGGTTCTACATCGAGCAATACAAGACAGAGGCCTATGTCACCCTGCCGTTTGGTCAAAACCAGTGTATTAGGAATGCTACACTTGCTCTTATGTCAGGTTTTGTTTATCCTGAAAGGGTTACTTCAGAGAGGTTGTGTTTCACCACGCTAAGTCTTCACGTTGCTTAAGCTCTGACACCAAATGAAAAGTCATAAGTCTTTAACAAGTAAGTACATTAACAAGTAAGAGGAGGTAAGCAGGAGTTCAAATCTAAGAGCCACCATTCTCCAGTTTGGGAGAGGAAGAAGTGTCAGAAGGGTATTTTACTAAACTTACCTCATAGTTAATGAAATTTGAGGAGTCCTCAAGATTCATTTCCTCTTTTCTGGGTGGATTGTCATGGGTTGCCAGAGCCAAGCAACGCAACGTGTCTCTGCCCGTTCCCCATTCTCTAATGACAGACATTATCTTCTGCTTAATTCCTGAGGTTAACGGTATTTTAGCGTTTCCCACACGGACATGCGTACATCTGTCAATTACACCTTCAGGAGCACCCTGCAGAGGCAAAAAATAGTAATTTAGATTAATAAATCCCTTTACAGCTGCTCAGATTACAAAGTCCTTCCTTCATCTTCAAGCTGCAGTTAGTCGTGCCGTTATTTTCAAGCACTCTGCTACCTTTACAGTCACTCCGTAACAACACTTTCTGAAGAGAGGAACTGACCTTCACAAACATCTTACTCATGGACGTGCGGCTTGGTTTGTTTGGTGTACAATAGACAGACATGGACTTTCTGTCTCTTGAGAATTCCAGGGTGAATTCTTTCTTCATGAGTTGTTTTATCACCTTATTAAAAAAAAAAAAGCATAAAAATTAGATAACATGTACTACAAAACTCATGTCCCAGTGAATTCCAGACAAGAGTACTGACCGAGTTGCAAGCATTTGCACGTTCAATTCTAGAAAGTCCTTTCAAGTCGGTGTCAAATACGTTCATCTTTTCAACCAGACAGGTGAGCGCTGTTTCTGTGGCTTCACCAACTTTTTCGTATACTCCCTTAGCCTTTAGTTAACACAAAGCAAACAAAAACACAGACGTTTACTTTAAACCTCATTTGGAACTTACCAGAAACAAAAGTTCAAGTTTCTCAGTGGGGCAAAAAAGCCCAACTTAACAAGACTTCCTATGACTCATGAAACAAGTAAAACAATTTTTAAAGAGCAACTTTGAAGAGCATGATTTGTAGGAAATGTCAAGCCTTTACTCTCCAGACCAGTGGAGAAGGAGGTCAGTACTTCATCATCGAGCATTTAAGTCATGATGAGATGCAGCAACCTTAGGGAGGCAAGTCAAAGCAAGCTGCAGTGCATTCTACACACCAAGGGATCTCCAAGTTCCACATTACACTTGCTGCCTGCCTTTAGGTTTTTTCAGTGTTCAACAAAGAAGTCACTCCCACAGTTAATACTTAAAGGGACCTAAATACTCTCCCCCCTTGACTAGAAGGGGATTTTCTACTGAAAGGTACTACAAGACAGATGAGAGCAAACATTTACCCTCACTCTCAGTCTCCTGTTCCAGGATATGTACTTACTTCATTGTAATCCAAAGAGGAATCATTACAGAGCGCACAGATCGTTGCAAGTTCCACAAGGCCATCATACTGGCTACATTTAATAAGTTTGTCATCTTTATGCCTTTCCAAAGGAAGAAAAGTTGGAGATTTAAGTTAGTTATTTAGTATTAGCATCCCACCTTTTCCCCTTCTTTAATCCCTTTACTCTATTTCCATTTAGTATAATGCTTATTAGTTATGAACTGGGATCTACAGAAGCAGAAACTGCTGAGGAGAGCAGGTTTGATAAGAATGCCATGATTAGCAGTGAAGTCACTGCCTGAACGACAAAACCTTATTTCCTCCAGTGACAGTCATAGAGCAACACAGAAGTACAGAGCACAGTGAAGAGGCACACTGAAAGCAGTATGAGAGTATGCACAGGACTTGGAGGGTCTCCTAACCACTGCAAAGCCATTTCACGATACAAACTCCACTAGGAAAGAAATGCACTTTTCTTTAGTCATACACACGTAGTGATAAATATCTGAACTATTTAGGAAGAGGGAAGGTGTATTTTCCCCAGAGTGATGCACCATTCAGACATCACAAATAAGAAGCAAATTCTTTACTTTCACATTTGGAAAGAGTAAATTAATTCATTTTCTGCAACATTAGCATACTTCTGGAGTAAGCATAAAAGAACTAAGTCAGTGTTCAAAATTGCCATTTCCCACCCTATCAACATTAGAAAGACATAACTCATCTAATATATTTTTCACTGAAGCCCTCAAGGAGGGGAAAAAGAAACGTTTGGTGGTAGAAAGTCATGGATCACTGCTCCCTAAGAATTTATACCATAGACTATGGCAGTACTGCAAACTATGGCAATATCGCCAAAAAAAGTATTATAGTATCACAAACAAGTTCCAGTGTTGTGTAACGCAGCACGTGAACAAAATGTATCTTAAAGAAAAAAGGACATTTATCTATAAGTTTTACCTTGCATACAATCCTACAGCCACAAGCAGTGGCCTTATACTCTGAACTCCCTAAAATTCTGTCTCTTTGCCGGTCACAGCTAATACTTGGTGTTTCCACCTGCTCTGAACTCAAGACAAGCAGCATATCTGAACATCCAGCACCTGGTACACCAACATTCCCCGCTCTTGCCTGCGCCTTCCTTTTGAACAGCTTCTGAAGAACAGCAAGTGCATCTCAAGTCTAAGTCGCTGGGGGCAGTTCTGGATAGAGGGTTTTTTTTTCTTCAGGCTTTTTGATTAGCAAGAGATGAATTCACTTGAAGGTCAAATGCAATCTGGTAGCTTTTGCCACAGTTCTCAGTAATTGTTGTATGTTTAATGGTTATAAAAGGGTAGGCTGCCTATGGAGCTGTGGCAGACAACAGCACCTGTAGTTCAGCAACACAAAGCCACATCTGCCAGGAAGGGTTTGTGTCTGAAGCAGCTCCTGCCCTGGGGCAGTGCCTTGGACTACGCTGACTCCTAGGGTCTCTACAGACTTTGTTTCCAGTGCCAATTTGCAACCCAAGGTGAAATCAGTCGCCTTATTTTAAAATCACTGACTTAAAAATTTAAAAAAGCCATCTAGAGATGCAGAAATGTATCAGCCCTAAAGGTATGGGAATTTAGCTCTTTGTTTCCTTATGCTCCAGCAACAGCCTTTCTGTGGTCATTTCCCCTTCCCAGAACATTCTTTATGTACGTGACTGCAGTGCGATTAACATGCTTATTCACTTTTCCACAGTTCCAGCAAGTAAAACCAGAACATTAACATACATTGATGACTGTCTCATTATACTCAACATCTGTCACCACATGATGTTTTATTATTTTGTTTATCTAGAGCTCTTGCAAGACCGGCTAAAGCACAATAGCTGGATGCTTTATAAGTCTCTAGAATGTCACCTTGCCTAAGTAAATGTCATCTCCCGAAATGAACGCATAAGCTTTTGACAGCAATTAGCTTTGAAACAGAAGAGAATTGGGGAATTAAGATTTCCAGCTGCTGAGAACATTATGGTCTTAACTGCTACGAAAATTAAACAGAGATAATCACTACTGAGATCAGCGAAGACTGCACAGAGTCAGAGGCACGCGTGTGAAACTCTACAAGGTTGAGATGTTCACAATAATTGAATCTTAATCCACACACACCAGAACTCTAATTCTGCAAGTAAAACTAAAGTGGCTGTAGCAGGCCAGTAAGAGGTGGCTCTCTTAGAAGCAGAACCCTAAAAACTCCTAAATTTGTCAGGATGAACCCTAACCCATCAGCAGAGACTTGCAACTGAAAGTAAACCAAACGTATCACTCCTTCCCTAAGGGAGTTGGTTTAACACCAGCTCAAACACCAAACATTGAGACACACACACATCTATTCAAGTGCAGATGCTTCGAGTCCCATAAACTACTGAGGGTAGGACACAGGAATGTGCAGTAAATTTAAGAATTAACTCCAACACATTCATATCATGCAGCAGAAAAACCCTTCTACCTTCTCAGAGGCGGGGAAACTGGAAACATTAAGTTCACAGATTAACAGAGGGTCATCTGTTCAGATTTATGCAGATTTTTTAAATAAAAGTAAACCTAATTTTGAAGCGTTGAGATACATAATCTTAGTCCAGAAAGATTTCAGTAAAATAAATCCTCTCAACCTACCCCTAATTTGGTTTTAGATTACCAAAGGAACATTGCATTACTGGAGACTGTACTAAGTAATCCTCATGAAGGCTTACTTTTCTAGACTAACTTCCTTTTACTTTTAATTACTTTCCCCCCTATCCCTTCAGTTTGCATTCTCACTGGTTGAGCTTTCATTTATTAACAATCATTATTGAATATTACATGCATCACTTCTCCAGTAACTAAAGTAACAGTCAATGCATAAACAGACAAATATTGAACTTTGAGAGAACACTTACACTTCTCCCATGGGAGCGTACGTTGAACCGGTGACAGTGAATTCATTCAGAGAACAGCTGTCTCCTTCTACTCTGTCCAGGACAAACATCTGCAATGAGAGTTTGAGATGTTACTACCCTCCAAAAATAATTAATGCTTCAAAGAGACTTAAAGAGGCCTTAAGCAAGCAGGTACAAGAGGCAAGTTCAGGCTGAACAACCAACCTAGACAAACCAAGATCCAAGACTCTGAACTTGGATCCCGTGTGTTTGAACAGCTCCTATACTGAAGCACAAAGTACAGAAGACAGAACTTCTACTTAACAGATCTCCTTTGGAAATTGGAAAACAAACTATGTACCCTTAACTTCAGCTATGAAGACTACTGATGCACCCACCTGACAATCCTGTATACCCAAGCTCTTCCTAGGCTTCAAGAAATTAATTCTCATGTTTCTGTCTAAAACAGCAGCTCCAATCAAAAGCAGCACAGAGCAGCTTAGAAATGGACAAGTCTTCCCAAAGTAAAAATAAAAGCATCTCCAAATAGGAGAAGCTTCTAGATTTAAGAGGAAGGTTTTAGACAAGAGCCAGACTATGGCAAGTGAAAGGGCTCCCTGGCCTGCTTTTCCAGTTAAAGTCCCTTTGCCCTCCAGTAACTGAGAGCTTAAAAACACTGACAGCTCAAGTGCCTTCTAGCACAGGCCGAGATGTTATTTTCAACTAAAGACACCAGTCTGAAGGATGCAGTTGTACCCCACAAGACACCTGCATTTCAGGGTTTGTTTGCTTTCTAGAAGAGCTGTGGGCAGAACCAAATCTGGGAAGATGGAGATCAAAAACTGCCTGAAGTTGTTGTATTCTTATCATGACTTGCTGGAGTGCCAGCAGAGATGATATATTATCAGTAATTGAGAAATTATCTTAATGGAGCCTCTTACTCATTATAAGTCATTTTGCCATATCATATTTTAGCAGTGTCCTTACTTTCCCTTCATTGCACTGCCTTATGTTTTAAGCAAGCATCTTCACAAAATCCAGCCTAATAATTAAGTGTTCTACAACTGATCTCCATCAGTGGGTGGAGATCCCATAGTTTTCAATGTGATTTTACAACTCAAAAAGCTGGACAAGCTCATCAATTAAAAGCCCACAAAGGAGAGGAAGTGCATTCTCAGAGGGAGATACCACAGGAGGACATGAAAGCAATCCCTCAAGTCTCCTCCTGTTCCCAACTGAAACATTTCAGCATAGGGTTCCTCTGGACACTCAGGAGTTACTATGTAACACGAAAACTAAAACCACAAGTGGAATTACTGTTGTAAACCAGTCTTCTTAAAAAGCTAAGCAAGCTCTCTACTTAAAGTGAAACCAAGAATACACTTACTGTTTAGAGGTATTAGGGTTTAGCTACATTTTGCAAACTCTTGCAATTAAAGTTATTCTGTAGCCGTCAGAGGTTAACAAGGAACCAAGTAAGTTGCACTGCACAAGATCTAAAACATTTAGCCCTGTAAATACATGGAGTAGAGCATTTTGAGCTTTTGAATAAACACAGCTTAACTGATGAGTTAACCAGGAAGCCTTCTGCTGTTGGCATCCGCACGATGAAAATATCCCTGCAAAGACTAGGGCAGTTACACAACTCTGCTGCAAGGAGCCTCCTCTGGAATACTGATGAGCAGCTGCTTTGTGTCTCGAGGTATAAATACTACAACGCTTAAGGAAGTAGAACAAGTCAACCACCAATTAGAAAGAAAAAGCCATCAATTACACAAGAATAAAGTGCTTAAGGCTTACAAACTTTTGCCAAAAAATATTGGTGTCAAATTTAGACAGTTGGAATTCTAACTCAGTGTAATGACTCTGAACATTTGATGTCATGGAGTTGCTAAGCCACTGAACATCTACAGTTATTAAACAGAACTTAATGTTTTCTCCATAAATTCCTACACAGCATATCAAGTATATGGGAAGCACAGAGAACTGGCAACAGAGCCTGCATGATGTTAAGTGACTAGCTATGCAAGTCCCAGATTAATCAACACTAGAGAGTATAGTGGGGAAAGGGAGGTGAAGCCTAAGTTACATGCCATAAAATGTGCCATACGTTGAAGATGACCCTGGCAATACTGGTGACTAAGTTGCTTGATAAGTCGTACAATACTGCCTGATGAAAATGCTGCTGTGCCCCACATCAGACCAATAGGAGCCACTGAAGATAAGAGAACCAAATAAAGGTGGAACCACTCAGTAGCAAAAATACCTTAAGACTAGCCAAGTTACTGTAGTAAATCTTCCACCTTTTTTCTCACTGCTAAGCTCCTCTGCCATCTTGCTAAATTAAAGACATAAGCCTTTTACGCTTACACACACACTGCTTCTACAGTGTAACAATCCTACCTTTCTGAAACAGGTGACAAATCATACTAAATTATTACCAGCAGACTGAATGGCTACAGACAAGTCAATGGAAAGCTGCTTGCAAACAACTTTCTCTTCCATCAAGTGTGGGTACAGCTATTTTTGGCCATGACTAAATAAGGGAAGAGATAAAGCCTTACACATTACACAGTGGAAAACTGAATTAAAACTGGAAGCTTATCTTAGGAAAACAAAGCAAGATTTTGACGATATGAGAACCAAAAGACTCGCAATCGAAAGAATTTGAGTAATGCTGACTATTCAGAGTGGCTGAGGAGAAAAAGGAAGAATTGAAGCAGCAAGTCCAACATACCCTGCAGACCGACATCTGGTTTGTGGTGAGCGTACCAGTCTTGTCAGAGCAAATGACCGAGGTGCAGCCCAGGGTTTCCACAGAGGGAAGACTTCGAACGATCGCGTTCTTCTTGGCCATTCTGCGGGTCCCCAGTGCCAAGCAGGTGGTAATGACAGCAGGCAGCCCCTCGGGGATAGCAGCAACAGCCAGAGCTACAGCGATCTTAAAGTAATAGATAGCACCTCGAATCCAGGAGCCACCGTGGACTGGATCATTGAAGTGGCCGATGTTTATGATCCAAACCGCGATGCAGATGAGAGAGATGACTTTCGACAGCTGCTCCCCAAACTCATCCAGCTTCTGCTGGAGCGGGGTCCTCTCTTGTTCAGTGGCCACCATCTCATCCCGAATTTTGCCAATTTCAGTGTTTACTCCTGTTGCAATAACCACGCCCATGGCTTTCCCAGCAGCAATGTTAGTACCCTAATGCACATAAAGAAAAGGGAGCTTGTAGTCAATCTAGAAACAGGCTTTTTGGTTTGGTTTTTTTCTTTTAAAAACACCTTCTACAAGTCCAGACTGCATTTCAGCTGGGATACGGAAAAAGGGGAAGAGGATGACATCCCCTCAGTACCTGTAAGAGAATACTCCAGTACAGAATTTCTGCTTACAGAACAGGCTCAAAATGAATCCATATTGATCCATGACAAGCAGCAGCATCAAATCCAAGTGCTCAGTAAGCAATAGCTCAACTGGAATCTTAAGCATGTTTTTTCCTTTATTAGGACCGTATTTTGTCAGACTTAATGTTATTTACTATGGGTAATAGATGTGTTCTGTGTGAGCACACCTGACATGAGAAAGAACAGTTTGATTTTCTACAAGGAGCTTACCAACAATAACGGGTTGTTATTGTGGTGTCAAAGGCATTCAATGCTTCCTTTAAACAAATCTGAGTAAGTTCTTTCATTCCTATGTAGAAGTTCTCAATTTTAGCCACACAACACCACAATTCCTGCAGGCATGCTTACCAGCAGTAAGAGCTATTACTTTCGAAAAACAGTGCAGAAGCACTTGAAAAGTGGATGTGCTCCAGCCCTCAAGACTTTCTTGTGAAGGGCAAAAAGCAGTTTGCTCATATGAACTGGTTTCAACAAGCATCTTCCCTTAGGACAGCTTTTATTAAAAGTAATTTCCATTTCTTAATTCATTTAGTCTGATGTACGTGGAGACATACATACAGATGAGTATAGAGGATACAGGAAAGAAGTCATATGGCTTTTAGATGAAGACCTGAAGTCCTGCACACTTTTGGTTGTCAGCTTTAGTGCTATTTTATAAAAGTTCTGAAAATTTCAAAACAAGTAACTCACAGAAAACAGCATGTTCTTCTTGTCTTGGTTTACAGCACGAGGATCAGGCACAGGGTCAGTGTGCTTAATAACAGACACAGATTCACCTAAAATAAAAATAATAGTTTTATGAAGAGATTATATATCTATCATCTTGAGTCCTGTAGGAAACTACAAAGCTATAAACCCCCGTCCTAAAAAAAATGTAAGATGTCAAACTTTTCCTCAAATGATTTTATTTAATTGCTTGAGAAACAGGAAATATTTCAGCTGACCAAAAAAATTTGAATGGCTGGCTTTTAATGAACATAGGAATGGATTTAGGTAAACATTTTATATAGTCAGAATTAATGAAGCATACACTGTCTTTTAAGGAACAAGAAAAGTAAGCAGCTGGTACTCCTTTTAGTGTAGCAAACTCTACTGCAGAAATTAGGTAATTTGTGGGCTTCTCATGCAGTAATGAGCATTTCTGTTCTCTACACACCAGAAGAGGTATGTTTTCATTTAAATAACTAGATGTTACCACAGTTATACATCTGTGATGGCACACACCACAGTTATACTGACAGACCTTAAAAACAAAACAAAACTTAAGTGTCATGCAGCCATCTGTTTGTTAACTCCTTTAGCTGAAGTCTTCAGAGAGCTCTTCCATAAACACCGTAACTATATCAATTTCTACAAACATGTCACACAGCTATAGAAAGGTTTCTTTTCCATTAAAAGAGATGTTAGTTACTGCATCAGATTCACCAGGTGGGGACTCGGTGACTGAAGCCAAGAGCCCACTACGTCTCGTAAGCTCGAGTGCCGTACTTTTAAAGGCTTTGTTAGGCAGCATCTTAGACCTCAGTCCTACTTTATCAGTTAGGAAACTCAAGCATCAACTTGAAATAAGCTGAAAACAGTATTTTTTTCTTTAAAAAAATTGTTCTTTAAACAAAGGCAAGCAATTATCCCTTTATATGGACTTCTGCTGAATTTCTTGTTCTACTTATTTCAGTTTCGATAGCTTGAAAAACAGGGAACGTCTACATTTTCTTATGCTAAATGTAAGCAAGCCTGATCAGATCTGTGCTATTCCAGATCTGTACTGAGAAACATTGGGGCCTGTTTCAAGACAAATTCAAGGATCAAAACCAGGTTCCTTATGAGTACTTCACTGTTTTAAAAATCAGGGCTAGTTAACTTTAATTTATGCTACCAAAACAGGCAGACAGATCTTCATGTTCTAGCTGAGAAAAACGTTATAGCATGCTTGGTTGATTCCCAGCTTCTTTCCTATATTCAGAAGTACTGCTACTTTGTTTTGTTTTGAACAAATCTGAAAAGTGCTCTAAATATAGCTCCTGCAAACACACGAACGTGCGTGCACAGAAATTCAGCAAATAAGGCTTTAGTGTGCTGAGTCTTCAGCAGCAGCAGTTTAAAAGCTGCCTGTATTCAGAAAAATCACGCTCTCGTGAGAGAAAATGGGTAACTGTTCCAGGAGACGTTTAGAAAGATTTCCACACTTTCATATTTGAGCAGTGACGAGATGTTAAAACCTAGAAGGCTGCATAAACAGAACAGAAACTCTGCACTTTTATTAGTTTCCCCACAAGGTACCAGTATGTGTGTCTGGAGGGACAAGGAGACACACCAAAAAAAGCAAGACAAGTCTTTGTAAGAACATTCATCCCATGGAAAGGCAGTGCTGAAGCAATGCATCCAGCCACTGCGAGAGTTAAGTGACTACATCGGGAATTCACTGCACTTGAATGCAACATGAGTGCTTCAATAGCTACAGGCTTGTTTCAAATGGATTCTTCTAAACAAACAGTTATGCACATAATAATCCAGAATTCATCAAAATTATACCTGTGAGGATTGACTGGTCCACCCTTAGAGTTGTAGACTTGATAGAAGTAA
>NW_010209029.1:0-23677 GCF_000695765.1 Mesitornis unicolor | reverse complement strand
AGCAGGAACCTTGTCTCCAACTGCAAGGAAACGAACAAGACAAAGTTGCAAGATTTCTAACCAAGTGTACTATCACCTCTATCAGCCAGGAAACCCATTTTCCAGTAACTGTTAAGCTGTTAGTAATGTCAGTCATCTGATTACTGCTCTTGTGGTTTGCAACACTCCAATTTTTAAAGTATCTAATACACTTCGCCAATTTAGATTTGCCTTCAACACCCCTACCTAACCTCAAAGAAAGAGGCTGTAAATCCCAGGATTGTTTTTCTAGTCACAGATACCACTGGACAGCAAAGGGAAAACCTTCAAGAGAAAGCTATCAATTTCAGAACGTTTATAAACAACTGAAGCCATAGCGACGGCGAATCAAGTTTCCTTTTGAGAACAACTGTCCTGAGAAGTCTTCTGGTGGTTTTCTTTATGCCCAAAGTCAGTCTTGTGCTCTTCAACGGTCAGGATGTTATCCACGTTTATTTATTTAGAAACTACAAGAAGCTGTACTTTCCCTCTCTTTGGCACCAATGATGAGGATAACATGCTTTAGCAAATCTGCTCTTTTAACTTTACACGTTGAATACTGCCAGACGTTTCAGAGCTGGAAGGGAACTTCAGATCATACGCTAGCTTTGTTTTTCAGTAACGCTACTCTGTTGAATATACCATGGTCCATATCCCAGTTTAAACTTTTCCAAGACTCTCTGCTATGTTTATTTGGTTGTATACATTTCTACTTTGCAGACAACAACAGTGGAAGAAAAAACCACCAACAACAAAAACCCCACAAACAAAACCCCCTCCAACAGGAAGTGTTTGAGAGACGAAGGCAGCAAAGGCTACGAGAATTAACAGCACACTCCCAGGTATTACTCTCCTGGTATTACTGGCCCAGTAATAGCATCAATCACCAGAGCTGTGGCCAGTTCAGCTCCAGCAGCTCCATCACCCCAGAATTCATTCCCTCACTTCCCTATTTTCTCTTACCTAGTTTTTCCTAGTTCTTAAGAAAAAGAACTAAAGCTCCACCATTCTGTGACTACTGCAAATCAATGGCTGCATGCAAAATAACTTGCTAGAGCACATTAATGAGAGGCACGTTTCTGGCTCATATGTGGGTGTTCTACATTCTGCATGCCAATATTGCCAATTAATGCATATAATCAAACAGTCCTAACGTAATTTAGCACTGCTAATATTTGTCAGCTTTCTTTTTATTATAAACTAATGCAAAGAAACAAAGAAGGGAGAATCACCAGCTACAAAGAGCTCATCTTCTCAGTAGATGGACTCCGTGTCCCTGCAGTAAAATTAAAACAAGATGCAATTCCTGCAGGAGCTGCTTATGCAACTGGCAGCAATAATGCACATTAACAAATAACACGATGAAACCCTCCACAGTGGTGTCACAGCCTCAGAACACCACCACTCACAAGACGACTAGGGACCGAAATGCTGGAGAGGACAATTAAGCGCTACTTCAGATGTTAAGTAAACTTGTACCACAAAGAAACCCCAACCATTAAAATCAGCAAAAGATTGCGTAGTTTTGCTTGTAGACTTTGACATGTGTTTTTATAAGCATACATATTTGAAGGGATCCAATAGCCACGAGTTCCCTTTTTGTATCATTATAGCATGTGAAAACTAATTTAAGCCACAATGCCCTTGAGCAGCAATTGAAAATAGCATTGGACAAATGGTGACCTAGGCCAAAAATGGCCAAACTATTCCATGTGCTGTCCCGATCCGGCGAGGAGGTTTATACAGACATATATACACACACATATATAAAAATATATAAATATATATATATAGTGGCAGCTGGTTTCCAGCTATCACCGAACAACAGGCTCATTCCTCAGCACAGTGTGGTGAAATGCCTGTCAATCCACAGAAACATTTTCAAAGTGCTTAAAGCAGCTGGAAAACTGCAGTAAACTCCAATACTCTACCAGAGTTTGACAACACTGCTAAAGGCTGAACGCTCCACAACACAAAAAAGAAGCTGTTAAAATATCATCTTAAAACACTCAAGCAACTGGACAGAACATATGGCAAAGCATCCAAGCCACTGTCCAACCTCCTGTGTCTGAACTGCTCCACAAAAACTCAAACACAAGATCCTCAAGATCTAAAGAGATCCCTGCTCCAACGCACCACTGATACTTGAGCATCAGCATTTCCATGAAAACTGCTACCACCATCACCAATTGCTGAGCCGCCAGAACTGAACTGTTAAATTCATGATGGTACTGCAGCTTTCTGAGGTCATCTCAACAATTTAAGATAAGGCCCGTTATTCACTCACCATCCCCCTTTGAGAAGGCTGCAGTGAAATATTCAAGGCATTTCCAATAGGCAGGAAAGCTGCACATCGGGGTCAATTACAGAGCTATTTTAAGCAGCTCTTAGTAAAATAACAGCTATGAAACCAAGTCATATATAGCCTTGAATATACTTTCATGAGCATAACTGAAACTGAACATAGATAGGAAATAATTTCATGATAGATAGGAACCCACAGGAAATTCTTAGTGAGCAGCCTAGTGTAGATCTCATCTACAAGTAGGAGGCTTTTTCAATATACTTTAGCATAGGAAAGAAATTGGTTTTTTTGGGGGGAGCTATTTAAATTCAATTACATTTCTGTCCACAGAACCAGTAAAAGTATTGCCCAAGGCTTGAAAAACAACAGCCCTTCCTGCTATCAGACTGACTGCTTCTTAGGAGAGCGAGAGTAGGGTTTGGTTCAAATCATTACTCCCTTTATTCACAGAATCCTTTTATGTTTGCCCAGAATACTATTTTAGAGTTTTAATACTGAGCTTCAGCACACAATAAAGCAATCTATTTAAAAACAACCTGCTCCCTGTGAAGGGGGGGAGGGGAGTAAATTCTGTTTAACTGCATGAGCCTATACCAAAGCAGACAACTTACAATTTCCACTGCCAGAAACTGGACGGGTATTTAATTGTGGTATGATTTTAAAGCTTACGTCAATTCTTTTAAACAAGCCATGTTCCTTCACTGAAACCACTGACAATTTAACATCTGAAAATGCTGTGTTCTTCAGCCACCCATTTATCTAACCAGCGATGCTGTCTTGCCAAGGCTCTTACTGACTGCTCCTAACACTGCACCCTTTCTTCTCAAGTTCTAAACTCCCCACATCATATCTCCCCCTCCCAGTCCCAGGCAATAGTACGGGTCAGTGTCCACCCCATATGTACAGTCACTCATGTATGTGTTTGATTTTCAGTACAGAACAACCTTACTCATCAACACAGCACATCAGTACCAATGTGTTCACAGAAGTGACTGCAGTTCTCCATGAAGGGGCTTCCTCACAAATACAAGTCTCTGAAGAGCAATCCAGCACACACTGCCCCAGCCCATTGGCAAAGTGGCCTTAAAAGAGTTGATTCAAGTCTCTAAATCAACATCAAATAGAGACTGTATTAAGCAACATTAGTCCCAATTTAATACTTGGTGGTGACCAAGCCCTGGACTGAAACGATCGACTCAATATCCAGGTACTTCATTTGAGCACTGATATCCCATCCCTTCTATTTTACCAGCAATAATACCAAATGTTTAGCTTCAGAACTGTCAGAACATGATTTGAGACAAACGATCGACTCAATATCCAGGTACTTCATTTGAGCACTGATATCCCATCCCTTCTATTTTACCAGCAATTAATACCAAACGTTTAGCTTCAGAACTGTCAGAACGTGGTTTGAGACACTGGGAGGCCTCTGCAGCCAGAGCGCACCATTAATGTGTTGCAGGTTAGCTCAGCCCATGGTGTGAGCAGCCCAAAGTGATGGGGCAGCACGTGTTTTACAAACAATACAGCAGGAGGGAAAAGAAACCATTAAAGCTGTGCAGATTTAAGTCCCTGGTATATTTACAGCTACACCTGGGTGTCATCTGTACCAACAAAGAACTTCAGACTGCAACAGGACTGTACTCATCTTCCGAGTGTCAAATGATGTTCTAGATCTTCTCATCAACTTCTGTTGGTGGTGGTAGGCTTCAGAAGCAGTATTCGCTTTATCTCTAAAATCCACTATGATGCACAAGAGTCCTCAAATCGAAATTACTATGCACAATGTGTACTTTAAACAGCAATACCAGCTCTGTTAACTGCTGCTGATCCCTCCCACTACTGAAGACTGCCTAACAGGAGGTTTACAGACAGGTATGGCATAAAGTGAAAAGCTCTGCTTGCTTTTTTATGTTAATACAAGTGTTACAAAAATAATCTGTGTTTGCAAAAAGCCCATTAAGTGATCACAGTAAATGAAGGTAATTTTTCCTGTAGAAGTCAGAGTGGTTCTTCATATAAAACACATACCTAACACTTCCTTATTTATCATTAACCAGAGCTAGTGCTGACCTACATCTGCTATCAGCAGCCTGGGGCAGGAACTGGACTTCTGCAGTGAAGACTATCAGCTCAGGTCTAAACTGTTCTGCCACTGCTGTTTGAGTTTGTAACATTTCTTTATTTTTTAGACAAGTCCTGAGGATCTGGGATACCATTTCAACACAGCATTGAACAATTCAGGAACACAAACAACAGTTCCTGGAAGTGAGCAGGAACATCCCCAAAACAACTTCCATAAGACACCACATGGAGTGGACAAAACCAACAACAACAAAGTATAAAACTGTGTAATTTCCCCCCTGTTTAAGTGTCTTAATAGATTAAGATAATAATAGATTAATATATAAGTGGACCCATTCCATGTATTTGGATTTTTAAGACACTATGGTCTTTCTCCTGCTTTATTAGGATGCACTGATTTCATCAGGCTAGGGTAGAAACACTATAAAATTCAGCAGATATAACTTACCACACTGCTATTGAAACATCTGATTCAAAACACACTATGCACGGGGTTTTACTATAAAAAGGGAAAAGGAGTATTAAATCTTTTGCCAAAAACCTTTAAGTGTTAGCAACTATTTTCTTTCACTGTTTCAACATTACATATTGTTATGGGTACAGTTATTTAAACCACTTTTTCTAGTGTGATCTTTATCCTCTTAAAGAGTCAGTTATTTCAAAGTCTCCTCTCTTGCCCAAACCCAAGTCTGTCATCCTCATAAATCAGAGGACACACCATTGTGTGAATATTTACTCATAAACTCAGGCAACTGAAACTTCTTACAGGATGTATGGGCATGACCGAAAGGTTTAAGAACTGAAGTGGGGAGGCTTAAAATAACACACACGGGATGCTATGTACTTTGATCAACCAGAACCAAGTATGGATTCTGCTGGGGACAGCAAGAGTTAAAACTTACACCTGAGCAGAATGGTCTGCTGCCACGTCCAAGTATAACTGCTGTAGCACAACTGGTTTTATATTTACAAGTACAGCTGTTGGAGCACAACTGGGTTTGTATTTCCAAGTATGGCTGTTGGAGCACAATTGATTTTACATTAAACTTTCTTACCACGAGCTCAGCTTCACTTCTCTTCCCCCCTTGCACGCATACAACCCAGTCTTCCTATTGTGTGTGATTTCCTTAGACCATCAGAAACTTAATTCTTCTTCCGTAGTGACAGCTTTGAAGTATTTAACACTTCCTGAAGAGTGTATAATAAAATGCTACCAAAAATCAGAAGCTCTACAAAACAGGAAGATTATTAAGTCCATCTACACTTTCATACGGCCAAGAGTGTCAAATTGTCAAAATTAGAAAAGTGACTATGAAATATATTTAAAGTCCGAGTTCCAGTAAGATGGATTGATTTTCCAGCAAGGCAAAGATGATAACAGCACTGCTCCATTCACTTTTAACCATACTGCTAAAATAGCATTTTCTTTTACTGCCAAGATGACAGAACACATTTGAATACCTCCATTCTTTGCATTTAGGATGCATGCTACAGATTAGACAATGCCCACGAAATCGGCTTCTCTATCGTATGCAGGGACAGACTGAACATATCCACAGAGCTCACTGTGCAGTGCATGCAGGAGTGTGAATATCCTAACCTGAGGACTGCTAGAGGTAGAAAATAAAAACAATTCAGACAAAACACTTGCACTTACCAATGGGAACAAAAAAAATAAAGAAAAAGTGTAGCTTTTTGGGAGCAAAATATTTTAAGGTTGGAGCTGAGGGATTTATTGAAGAAAAATTGATACACTGTATTAATCAGTACCTAAGACTTAAATTATTCCTACTCTATTTCTTCTTGTTCTGCAAAAACGTACTTCTACCTGTCTTCTCTCTGCAGAGGGCACCAGAACATTAAACAAAGTGTGCCAATGGACAGGTAGCCTGTCTGCAAGTATGCATTTATTTCTAATCTGAATTATCTACCTTTAGCTTTTAATAAGCTGATCTATTTCTATCAGTCTCCTAGATTGAAAACTCTTGTGGTCAGCCTACAAAAATAACTAATAACAGGAAGAACAAGGTGGTAAACCAAGCTTCAACTTCTGCCGGATTGGGTAGAGATCACCATCATCTTCACACCAAAGCTGAAGTCCTACTTCAAAGTTCACACCAGAACAACCAGTAAGGATTCTGGAAGTGCAGCATCACTCCCAGTGCAGCTTTCTTTAGCCTTCAAAAATAATGTTTACTTTGCCAGGGCGATATGGTATTAGCAGAACATTATCTTGATGGTCAAGCGTTTTGTTCAGTACTATTTGTGCAGCATTGGTTCTAATCAGAGTATAGAACATCAGGCATGTTCTGCATTCAAACAGTTAAAGCAGAATTGGCTTCACTATTTTATTAAAGTTGGGCAGCTCTGGAGGAAAACGCTACAAGAACTGGAAAAAAAGGGAGGTGTGTTTGGTAAGTTTTCACCTGCGGGTTGGAAGTGACACCAGTTTAGGCTGTGCCCTGACTGAACCTCACATAACCCCAGATTCAGTGGAGCATGGAGTGGAGTTTGGACTGTGTCCGGTTATCCCAAAACCGCCCCTGAGGTGTTAAAGAGTTTGGCAGACAAAACGCTCACTGGAGCCTTCAGATCGCTGCACTACAAGTACATGTATTTATTAACCACTGATCCTACTTGGATATTTTTTCCTGTGTCAAAATAGGTTCTTTATGAAAAGAGCAAAATACCTTTAAAATAACCTTTAAAAACTAAACCTGACAACTTGTCCTAGGTAAGAAAAAAATAGTTGCAGTCAACTTTTTTCCCTATCCAGAGATGCTCTCAGCAGGATGCTTTTAGGACAGTAGGGCAACATTCTGGACTTCAGTCTTACTCCATCATTCTTTTCAATATATTTTTTCCAACCTCAATACTTCTCCAAGAAAAGTAAAGCTGCATCTCAAGCCCTGAGTCTGAAAATCAATTCGAGTTACCAAAAAAGTAACAGAAGCACAAGGACCCAGAGGTTTTTGCTAAGATCTGCAACATCAATGTTTGTTGCCTATACGATCAGGGACAACCTGCAATTCTTCATAATCCCACTGGAGTTTGGTGTAATTCACCATAAAAACCTTCCTTCCCAACCTTCTTCACCTCAAAATTTATCTTTCCTTAATTATAAGGCATCTATTTGTGCTTTAGGAAGAGTCTTAAAGTGCTCTGCAGTCAGAATTAAAAGCCTCAGAAAGGAGCTCTTGCATATTTTATCATAGGTATAAGCTTAAAACAAAGTCTTC
Source organism: Mesitornis unicolor (assembly GCF_000695765.1). Classification (NCBI taxonomy): domain Eukaryota; kingdom Metazoa; phylum Chordata; class Aves; order Mesitornithiformes; family Mesitornithidae; genus Mesitornis; species Mesitornis unicolor. The sequence goes on along the minus strand of NW_010209029.1, from coordinate 16,027 downwards.
TGCAATACACACTAATGTAGTAAGCAACAGCTCTGGGAGCTCTGTGTGTGTTTTTAAGCTGTTGAGCACTCACAGATACAGTAATGGATGACAAGAACCATTGTTCAGCACTTGAGGGAAAAGATGAACTACTGTGACTCCAGTTTTGCCACTTGCAGATTACAACTAATGAACGTTCATTTATTACATTACAAGAGTCAGATATGCTGTACCTAAAATAGAACATTTTAGACAGGAGAATACAACCGAAGTGAACAAAGTTCAGTTCTGTTCCTAAATGTGCTGCTTTGACAATAAATTATTTGCTACCAGTTTATCCCAGTTTGTCATACTGGACTTCATACAAAGCTTCTAACCACTAAAGCTATGCTGGTTTAAGTTACTCTTTAAAACGTTACTTTAACCAAGGCAAAGAAAAAACCTAAAACAAAGGACAACTTTGACAGATTAAGAGACCCACTGGTTCCAAGTTTAGAGTGCATCCTCCAATAAACTTAAGCTTTCATGGCAGCACAATAATCCATTTTAAGACAGGCAAACTGGAAAGCTATTTGAGGACAGCATCTGGATTTGTTTCAGTTCATCAATTCTAAGAAACAAACAGTGTAGCTTAGTAACCCATACACACTACAGTCTGAGAACTGTGCCCACCAGAGGTCCGCAAGCAGGTTTAAGGCTCAGTTCCCAAATCTGTTACCCCAACTCCATCCCAAAGAGCTAATGTTGATTGTGTGGTATCTTTTCCACCACCTCTGCTCAAGTGGACATGGAAGAAAGTGAAGAAATTCCTGTCTGCACAGACTCCGAGCAAACACGGACTTCAGTGGCTGCTAGTGCACCTGCAACATTTTTTGCATAGCATTTCTGTTGCATTTGTTAGTTCTCAGGCACAAGGACCAGAAATTGCTCGTGAGGTGTTCTGCAGTATTTGTATGGCCAAGACACACCAGACAGCAGGTTACCCACCACCCGCAGGATGATCTAATTCAGGTTGCTCCATGTTTACTGCAAAGTGACAATGCAAACCTGTAGTTTCCCCGTTACTTCAAGTCAAACGAATGGGCATCCCTTTCTTCTGTTGACAGATAAAGTAAAGAAAATATCTCACAGGAGCTTTATTTTTAGGCAGCCACAACACAGAGCAAATAGGCTATATAATGAACACAGCCAAACTCAAATAGCTTAAGGAGCCACAATAAAAAGTAACAGCATAAACCATCACTGCACTGTCTTTGGGTTATGCTAAGCTGATCAGGTTCTCCAATGGGTTCAAAACTACTGAAAATACCAGTTATTTTGGAAATTATTCAATGCTACTTATTCTTGGGGAACTCTTGCAAAGTAACCTCTTTGTCAGACACATATACAGCTACTGCAAATTAAGAGAGCTGTTACAGCATTAAATACAGCTATTTTGCAATGAAAGGCCTGTAGAAAGTTGTTCACCATTAGATATCAGCATAGCATAGGGGAGAATCGTATCACCTGGTTATTTATGCCACTCGGCTGAAAACTCTTTGCCTGGACACACAAATGTCACTGGCACTCTGCCTGGAACTGCATACCCAGATATGTGTCCCAGCGTGAAGGGCTCTGGCACTTCCCTACATGGCCATCTTTTTGCAAACACCGTGGCAAAGGCCATCGCAGGACTCTCACACCCGAGGCACAGGCATGCTCACAGTCTCTCGCACCTCCAGGCCCTGACACCAACGCCGGCACACAGTTACTGCTCTTCTCTACTTGCTTCATCACTTCTCCGAGTTTGATTATGATTGAAATTTCACCATTGTCTATCTACATGTTAGAATTTATTGTTTGAGTATTAGAGCATGTAATAAACTGCAGCACTTCTGTATTAAACATCCACACGACTTAGCTACCTTCACGCGAAGCTGCAGTTGATTCTATTTGCCAATATAAGAAAAATATGGTGAGTGCTTAAGACTACCTTAAGAATGCTTGACCCACCAGCTTAAGTGAGTATTTAACCAGCATGAGCTTCTTCAGTCAGTCCACAAGCTGGGCCACCTATGTTAAGGAACAGTCAGAAAAGCTGGAAAATTTCTGTTTCTCTACACGAGCAAACTAGTTTTTCACTTTGTCCCTTTTTTAAAAAAAATACCTCAGTTCTACACACGTTGGATGGTAAAACACTGTTCTACAAGCAGATTTTCAAGTGAGGCAATAGTAACACTATAAAAAAATAGGTTATTGTGTTTGTTAAAGACAGCCCAGTGTTCTAGATATGCCAGTCTATTTCCAATTCATTCCTTTCTTCAGACACAGCCTTCTGAAGAGATGTCTCAAGGCACAAGTAATTGGCTTTATTGACACTGACAATATACAGCAAGGTAAGTAAAGGCCCACACATCCCCCAGGTGTTTCACATAGAACTTCAGCTTTGGCTTTTTCTGTAAGATGAAAATGCAGTATCCATCTCTTCTAAAATAGCAAAAAATCAAGCAGAAAATCTTCTGTGCTCTAGACACCTGGCAGACCAGCAAAATCCAGCATTTTTCCTTCGTGAGACAGCCCAAACCAGTACAAAATACATAGTCATCAACTTGCAATTCTACCAATACTGCTTTAAAGTACTGAAAAACACAACTCCGATGTATTCCCATAATATAAACTGCTTCCAAAACTACCATTCTATTGGTGACATTTAAAAACAGGACAGATTTGGATATCTACCACAGAATCTGTAATTGATACAGTTCTGGGTGTCTCAAAAGGATGCAGAAAACCTCAGCTGCTCCAACAAAATCTCACTGCAGAACTCACAGATTAGGCTGTACAGCACAGTAACAGTGAGTCAAAGCAGCAGAGTAGTGACAAGGTATCGTAATTCCCCCTTTATTTCAGCTATCACCACTTCGTACTGGTACTTATTCTGTGCCAACAGATGCTAAGAGCAAACCAGCATCAGTCTCCATGAGAACCCAGCCAGGGCTGCTGTGGCTCAATCTTTCTGTGCACAGAACAGAGATGGGCCAGGGCTCAGCAAACAGCGAAGTGTCTCAAGGAATGAAAGCCAGGCAGGCGGCCCTCACCAATTGCATTTGGAGTGCATGCTAATTAAAATAGGATAGTCAAGTTAAGGGTATATATTTATCTCCTCTTGAGACAGCTACCACCTCTAAAAAGCAAAGTGACACTAGTAGAAAGAGAAAGTTTGATGTACAGCCTGAATTGTTCCCAGAGGAACAGTCACTCAGTTAACAGCTGATAATGACCTACAAAATATGAGTATGAAATTACTCCTGACACTGAACAAGAATCACCTACTTTTATCTGGGAAAGAATGAGAAACACTGCAGTCACTGACAAGTCTGCTTTAGAGACGATATTGGCGTGGCATTATCACCAAAACGAAAGAGTTTTACAAGTATACAATACTTAATTTTAGTACTCCTTTCAAATAAAGATAAACTTTAAGGGCAAACCAAAGTTATTAGAAAGCTTGACACAAAAGTCCAATTTTTTAAGACAAGACAGTGTACTTCAGATGTTTACACTGGAGAAACAAGAAGCTCTACTTTGTGTAGTTCTTTCTATATTCAGTCTCCCATACAGCAACAGGCAAAAAAAAAAGCAATAAAAAATATGAAAAAGAAAACAATGACATCACATTCCCATCATATCACTGAGAGGGCAGAGGAAGACCTTTGTAAAGAGAAGTTGAAAGGCACCACTACCACAAGTGCAACAGTCAGAAAAGAATCCTCAGATGAAATGAGCTTTCCTCAGATAAACAGAGTGTGACTAAAAAAGTAATCCCGGCATCCCAGAACCTAAGGAAACCGAACACATTTAAAAGCAAAGAAAAGAGTATTTTGTGGTAGAAAACGGACGAGTTATAACACACTCCAAAACCAGACTTCAGAAAATAGAAATTTAGAGTTGTGACAAGTGTTAAAACCTGTGCTCCAATTAAGATGCTTTGCTTTTAGACCTACCAATTAAACTAAGAGGCAATTTGAAAAATAATCCCCTCAGTGTGAACGCACATTTAAAGCAATTACAGGTGAACAGAAGCAAGATTGTTCTTAAGCAACGCATATACTTAGGTGCCTCCAAAAACTTCCCCCAGGGCCTCAGATCATTAGGAAAAGGCCCCCACAACAATTTTACAACAATATGCTAATACGTGTATGTACTACATAAACCAGAGCCTTACCTGCCACTTCCACAATGTCACCTGGGACAATGTCTCTTGCTTTAATCCTCTGCACACTTTTTCGGTCTTGTCGATATACTTTGCCCATTTCTGGTTCATATTCTTTAAGAGCTTCAATAGCATTTTCAGCGTTTCTTTCCTAAAAGACAGCAAAAATACACAATTTTAAAAGCCTTCAAGGAACAGCACGTACGTCAGACCTGATTTTTCAAATGCATTCTCATATGAGTCCTACTGACTCAGCTCAACTCCATTTATTCATACAGAAAACTGTATGACCCCTCCCGTCATGAGGTTGCTGACTGGAAATCATTACAACATAATTCAGATATTAGTGGGTGTTTAGAACCCAGAAGTTGTTTATTCAAACTCCACAGCATTTCCCATCAAGTATATCCATTGTGTCCTGTTACAGGAAGGCCACACAAAGAGTTCTATGTAATATATGGATGCTTTTTGACTTTAAAAAAAAAAGCGCTAAGCTGAATTAAGACTCGTGGCTATAGTCTTGAATCAGCTGTGCTTTACCAGCCAGAGCAGTTTAGACTCAGACTGCACAACTGAATTTCACTTACTGAAACTAAGGGTTAAGACAAAGCTCTAACAGCGTACTATCGACTTTGTTACAGCAAATCAAGTCACACTAAAGTGAATTAAAGCATACAGAATATAAACTTCCCCAGAGTCCCTATCAGCTTACAAACTTAGATGAATCCCCACACATGAAAGCCTTTTTATTTCCACTAGCACAATAGCTTTCCTATCTCAAGTGCAGTTCTCTCAGCTACGCACTACCAGAGATGGGTATCAACATCATGATGCCACCTAGATAAAGGAAACCGACAGCTTAACGGTGCTCCTTTCCTTCTCCAGCTCTTGGAGAAAACTTATTTTCCATTTTCTAGCCTATAGACAAGCACAAATGTCATATAGTCCTGATGATTATAGATAATGGTAAGGGTGCACATAGTTTTTAGAACATCTGTGCCTTAAAGATATACCAGCCTTTCCAGATAATAACTTCCTCCTGCATGTGTCAAAGCAGAAATCCAATCTTCAGAAATTCAAAGGCTGAGGTACCAGGTACTTCCACGTAACTACACAGCTCAAAACCAGCACTACCAAAGCTACCTTGAAGGACAAACGTTTACATGGCACAGCTCAGTGCCGCGCAGTGCAGAGACAGCAGCGCAAGCCCATAAAGTTATAATTAATACCAGCCTTGTACTCCATCAGGTAAATTAATTCTGCTCCTCAACACAATAATGCTAATATTGCTTTTCTGTGGCTAACCAAGAGTTAACACTGGACAAAACCTTAAAGGTACAAAAGTCCCACAAATGAAAGGTTAAATGGAACTTTTCCTTCAAAAAAAGAGAATTAAGAAAGAAACACGATTCAGCTAGGGCAGCCAGCTCGGTGTGTCAAACTGTATCTTTTTGTTCCAGTTTGCTAAGTTATGGTGGTCAGACTATCTCACCAACCACTAAAGTACTGGCAGGTGGCACTTTGGGAAAAAGGCACATGAGAGGAAAGGTTGGGGAGGGCAGAGCTAAAGCAATGACTCAGTTGCTCACGTCTAGTACCTGCAGGAACACATACATTCATGGGTGGAGGCCATGTACTGTGACTTATTTTCCATGCCCATTAAAACAAGGGAATGAGTCATTTAATCCGTACAGCAATTCTGTTTCACAATTAAGTGCACTGCATGTAGATATATATGTATTTGTATATATATGTATATATATAATAGATATATAAGGATATATGTAATACTTCTGAAGCTTTCATTTCACCTTGAAGTCAACAGTTTCTGTCCAGAGGTTTTATGGTATGTTGACTCTCATGAAGGTAAGGCTAGCAACACATTGCTTGCATCGTATGAAACACCTGACACTACACTGTAGAGTCCTTCCTCTTAAACAAAAAAAGCCCAAAACATTTGTGATTCGACATTGTAAAAGTATCTGCATACCTGCCACACTCCAACAATTGCATTGGCTACTAAGATAAGCAAGATTACAAAAGGCTCCACAAATGCTGTGATTGTTTCTTCGCCTTCTTCAAACCAGGCCAGGACCTGCACGAGAAACACAAAGATTTAAATTACTGACCTACACAGACACCTTGCAAACTTAAAACTCAGTCAACTTCAGCTTGAGGTTCAACTGCTTAGACTGGAGATGTTTTTGAAACCCCTCCATATTCCAAGGTGCAGTTTTGTTGGCAATACGCAGTGGAAAAGGAGAAAAGGAATCTTTACTAAAATAGTACTAAGCTCACTTTCAAGGCTGCTCTTCTTTCAAAGTTGCAAGCTGTTTATTTGGTAAACACAGTGCTACTTTTGCTTCACAAATGAGAGCAGAAGTTGTGACAACTGCTACAGCAGTGAAAAGTTTCAAAAACCATTTCATTACTGTCTAAAACAAGATGCAGATCAATTAGTTTGACTATTCAGAATACTAAAGCGTTGCCAGAATCTGCATTTTAACCAAGTTAATTGTTCTCTACCAATAACTTAGACACAAATGAAAACAGCTTTACAAGTTTTCAGTGAGTAGATCTGAAAAATAAACATCTGCGTATTTAAATGCAAGTAGCATCTTACTGAAGCACCTAAGTAAAACATTTATATCTGAAGTTGAATTCTGAGCTGGGTAGCCAATAAAACTCATATTAAAATTGTACTTTAAAAAGTAAATGAACTTGAGGGTTTGCACAGAAGACTCCACATAGGTTTTATTTTAATTCATGTTCATTACACTGCAGTTTTAGGCTTCTGCCATTCACTTGACTTGAATGGGTACATGCCAAAGCCTCTGTGTTCTGTAGTTATGAAGAAATTCAAGCTAACGTGGCCAGAGAGGAAGAGCTTTTTCGTCAACATGTTGAGCAACAGGAAGCCTGGAAAGTGACAGTAAATAGGAACAACGTGTTGAGATAATTAGGGCTGGTAGTCAGGCAACAGCACTCTGAATCACTGCAAGACTGCAGCGAGCAAACCGTTACAGAAGCAAGCGCCGTAATTCACCAACACGCTGCTCAGAGCCATTGCTCAGTTGTGAAACGCTCCGGGATGGTAAGAGGAAGGAGCAGCAGCATGAAAGGCTCAAGCAGAAAGAGCCTGTCAGGCAAATTCAATGCAACAACAAATTTTATTACAAACGGATAAACTTCTCACATCCAGGTTATGATTAATAAGACTGAAACATTCCAACTGACAACACACTTTGAAGGTCTGTGCAATACCTCTGGAGAAGAAATTTAGTCAGGATCTCTTACACTCGGTGTTCCTTCCCTCCTGCCACACCACTGATCTTCAATCCCCAGTGTGATCCCCTACAAAAGCCACACAGTCGACCTTGTTGCCTTCACCCTACACATCACCCCCACTATCATGGACAGCTGAGACTCCTCACCAGCACCGCTGCCTCCAGTGGAGCCACAGAAATGCCTAATGATGCATTTCCAGTTTTTTAGCGCAGGCAAGGTCACACACTGCCATCAGAAAAGCTGCTTTGTATCTGTTTCTTCACTCCCTTTTATTGAATTCTGTACAGCCCATTTTGCTTCCAATAAAGCAAGTAAATTCAATCATTTTGTCATGTTCTTAGCAGAGCAGGTATCTACAAGATTAACTGAAATAAAACATCTGCTCTAGACGATGCTAAACCATGATCTTTCCACATGAAAGACCACATGTTGTAAGAGAACACTGAGAAAGCCTGCAACCTTTAAGGTAAAGAAAAGTAGCTGCAAGGACAGCAAGATTCAAGTATATCAAGGAGAACCAAAATTAAGTTTACAAGAGATTTTTATTTCAATAAGACTTTATTTACAAAGAGCAGATGAACTCAGATTAGAGATCCTGACGGTACAGATCTGATGTTTTAGGTCGTCACTGTTGGTTTTTTTGAGCAAAATCATCTATCTGACCGAATTAAAATGAAGTATCTAGTTAATCCTGGAAGCCAGCAGCACACATTTCTCTCCAAAAGGTTTCTGCAAAATTAGAAAGAGCAGACCAGATCTAATAGTTCTAGAACATTTTAGTAGATACAGACATGTAAATAACAGAACAGATGCGAGTTCTTGGTTTCGTTATAGCAGACTACACCTATATTAACACTCCATTAACACTCCACTATATTAACACTCCATTTAGGACACTAGTGATACACAACACACAGCTGTAACAGATCAGGTTTATTGTTTGATAGGAGCCTGAAGTAAAAACAGTAATAGAGTAAAATCCAAAGAGAAAGCAGAACAAGGAATACAAGTATTTAATTGGCATTTCTAGCAACAACAGATTATATGCTGAAGCCTGGTAGAGCCTTGACAGTTCTTGTCCAAGGTATTGAGTCCTTCAGACACAAAAAGTTTTCCCTAGTGTACTTTTAAGACCCAAGAGAGGTTTAAAATGAGAGATCTTTTATTTGACTGCTACTCAAAAGGGCCTCACCATATTTCAGCCCTAATCACTTTAAGACTCACATGTAGAACAGCTTAATTTCCAGGTCATTGATCCCCAATGTACTGTTCAGGCAGTATGGTCAGTAAGTAAAGTTACTATGTATTTAAGAAGCTTAAAAGAGTACAGGGGGAAAAGAAATAAAGGAGTAAGATAATGGCTCAAGAGAAATGCAAGTCTGAAAATATAAAAGAAATTAAAAGCAAGACATTAAAGTCCTGTATCAACAGCCAATGTAAGCAGCTTAAAGGACAACTTCCATTCAGCATATTTGCTTTAGGGCTGCTACAGCTATGGCTTGCAGAAGCCTATTTTAATCAAAGCCTAATGGGGTGGACCTACAGGACATTAAGCAACAAAAAAAATACACAGTGGGAGGCAAATGGTACTCGGTATTCATGGTTATTTGTAAAAAGGTGGGAGAGGTACAATGCAGAAGTCAGCCAGCAACAAAGCACTACTGATGAAAACAGCTGGAACAGAAGTGTCCTTACAGCCTTGTGCGTGTTTGCAAGTATCTCTGTCCTGTCAGGTAAGTTATGGAGGCAACTTGTCTCAGATCACCATTTACTTAAGGAACAAAAACAGGATTAAAGAATGAAAGTTTCAAGACAGAATTCTGTTACCCAGCACGCTGTACCCACTTACCACTAACAGGAAAAGCAAATAGTTTGTTGTCAGCAGCCTACCAAGGTTTTATTGTTTGTTTTCCCTTTTGACAATGGAAACTTAGAAGCAAGCTGGGAGAGTGCTAAGAAATATTAATCGCTTAGCTAAAATAAAAGTTTTAAATAGAATTAATCATCTAGAGTTAATCATTTAACATTAGGATGCAAGTGACTTAGTATGCTGTTTGCCTTCACTTGCTTAGCATGAGCAGCTACATTTGCTGAAGAGAACTTTCACTTTGGTAGGTTTATGACTCAGAGCTCATTTTCTTCTTAGTAGCTGGTCCAGAGCTGCATTTTGGATTTAGTATGAGAAAGACGTTGATAACACCAATGGTTTTGCTAAGCAGCGTTATTCCTAAATCTGCGACTTTTCCAGTTAAGGCTGAGGAGCAGGTGCGTGAGAAGAACAAAGGGAGACAGAGAGGCTACAGCCAAGAAAAAGCAGTCCCGGACTAATCAAAGCAGGTCATGTAAAAGTACAGACTGCTTTCAGGACAGCTTTCTTCTCACAGGATACTGTGAATTAAGATTTAGTACATTTTGGTCAGAGTGATAACTACTGCTCAGAAACCCCTTTTTTAGTGATTTTACTTTTGAATGCAAAATAGCTTAATTATTTTAGCAGTCCTGACACTTGTTCCATGTCAGTTATACTGAACACCAGGAAATAAAGAAAAAACTCCTAATTTTAGTTCCATTATTCAGTAAAGATTTTTGTAATTTGCTATCTAAGGAGAAAAGGGAGCAGGGGTAAGGATCTTGACCACAAATAAGTACAAAATTAAGCCTTTTACTGGGCTGGCAGATTGTAAGCATCCATCAGATGTGCTACTCTGTATATCTGAAAATGGACACATTCCTGTGATTAGTGTAGCAATAAGGAAAAAAAAAAAAGATACACAGCACTCATGGTTTAATTTCTGCAAAGTCAAACAGAATCACAACTGCTTCTCACAGCTTTATCACCGCTACCCATCAGTTGCTATCTTGGGTGCTATTGAGTAACCCGAGTTCAGCTAAAAGCATGCCAATGGAACATGCCACAGCAATCCCTCTCTTGTGCCACATACTCACCACTACTGACCTTAACAGGTAGCTTTTGGGGTGATCTCAGGGCAAAGCCCGCAACATTTTGCCTCCAAGAAAGCTCTGTTCACCTTTTAACACAGATTAGGTTCTGCTAATGCTAATTTACAGGCTATAATAGTTGCTGGACTAAATCACAATATATTGTTTCCATCTAAACATGGATATCTGCTATTAGAAAACATTCCCAGAACATGCACTTCTAAGTCAGCTTACAAACCAAAGAAATAACTGGGGGGGAATGCTTTTAGGATGCTGTATTAATACTTCAGGTTTTGGTAGAGTTTACAGTCTATGTTGCCTCTTGGAGAAGAAAATTCACTAGAAATGTGATACATGGTTAAGCATACATCACTGTTTAAAGCATATATACTTCACCAAAGAATTAATTCTACATCAGATGTACAGGTAACGTATTTGCAATTTGTCAAATTCATTTGCACAGCAAAAAAAGCTGTTCTTGTATGTAAATACTCTAGAAGTGAGTACATGATACCCAAGTAGCAAGAGTTAAAAGCCACAGTTCATGGAAAATTAAATACTCTCTCACTTGCATCTAGAAAGTTAGGCTATGACGGCCCTTGAAGTGCTGAGATACACTCTACAGGTTTATTTCTGCATAGGCTTCACAGATTCAACACAACACCAAGACAAGGTCCAAGTCTGTATGTACATCCATTTACTCACAATCAGAAATTATTGTTTCTCTTCAAAAGCCATACTTTAAAGACAATAAAAATACTGAAAAAAAACCAACAATGCTGCTAACAGCACATCTGTAACAGCCATCTGACTTGGAACGGCGGACACGGTAACTACAGCCACCAAACAAGCAGTGTATGACCCCTGCAATCAGCCAGGGTGACAGATTCAGCTGTTGGTCTGATTTATTTCACTGGCACATACCTGACAGGGGGTGTGGGAGCAGAGGACACAAAAGGCACTTTGGACACAGAAGTTTATATTGTTTGTAAGAGGGGATGTTTCTGCACAAAAATCTAATGCAGATCCCAACGTTAGAGGTGGCTGCTTCTATGCAGTCATTACAGTAAAAATCTAATATCATTTATGAACACACCACAATCACCAGAAAAGCTTCCACAACACAAACCAGCAACCGCTGTACCTTAAGATCCCCTCTCTCATACCTGGATCTTCAGGTGTTTCCTTAACTGACCATGTACAGCTGGTAAAGAGCTCTGCTACATTTGCTGTCCCAACAGCACCTATGTCTTTCCTGAAAGCACACGTTGTGAACCTGCTGCTACTAGAACCAAGTACATTCTCCATCTGACCTTCAGAAAACCAATATTCAAAAGTAGAGTAGGCTTTCAGTGACACACACACAAAACAATTAAGTCAGTGCTATATATTCATGCCCACTTCTAACACTCAACCCTCCCATCAGTAACTCAAAGACTTGGGGGCTTTTGGGGTCATTTGTTCTTAAGCCCTTGGTAAGTCACCTTTTCCCACTCCCTGCCCGAATCAGTCTGAATGACAAAAATTCTCTTTGGGACACAGACCATGCCTAGAAGTTTACAGTTGGAAGTTACTGCAAACAGGAGCCGTTATCCAACCTTACTTCTGTTGGTACGCTATACAGTGTCCTACTTTCTGTTCAAGTGCTCCAGTTTACAGTCTATCAAACAAAAACTCATAGTAAAAACCAGCCACTGAAGTGAGAATCGGTGCTTCGCCGAGTTCCACAGCACCATTCTGTGGGATCTGACACTGCCTCAAGAAAGCCTGAAGTCTTGACTCACTAAAGAGCAGCTCTCAACAGTATTACTCAACATCCAAAGACAACGCAAATTTAACTGACTCCATTTTAAATCTGATTATCCATTTCAAGATCTCTCAGGTGCTGGAAGTTCTGCATGCCTTGCAACAGTACGCATGGAAAAACTGAATCTCTAAGGCCTGTCAGAGACAGCATGATCAACACACAAGTTAAGCTCTAGCTTTAAGTTATTCTATCAGAAGAATGACTTGGCATAATTTGTAATCTCAGCATTATGGACAATTCCAGTTTCCAATGTAATACTTTCAAGTGGTCTTATGAAACATTACTGTCCACAAGCCCTGCACAGCTACACACTATTTGAATGTTTTCAGGAACACCAGAATTTAGGTAATGTTAATTACATCCAATTCTTTGCAGACATACAGTCTTTATATCAACATACTCAACAGTTCTTTACAAAAGTCTCTAATGGGTTTTCATCAAGAAAACAACCTAAGAAAAACAGACAACAGATGATCACCTTCTGAGCTGGGAAAAGGCCAGAAAAACACAAAGAGGAGTGCTTTTAAAGTACCAAAAAATTAATATATCTAGATTTTTTTCTTGTACATTTCATTAAAAAGAGAAAATCTTTACCATTAACAAACTCATGGTGGGTACTCCTAACTCCTAAATAGGAAACAGAAAAGGCAGAGCTGTAGCCCAAGGTCATGTACCACGCCAGTTGCACAGAAGCAGAGAGTCCAGATCTATCCCACACTCCATCAGACTACAGTCTCCTCTTAATTAGATAGGAAAATTAAGCATACTGAAAAAAATAAATAGAATCCAGCTGCTAATCAAGTTTTCAAAGAGGGATTGGCAGTGTATGATATATGACCTCTGCCTGGTACCATACTTACTCAGATTCTGCAATTAAAGCTTAAAGTTTGGTGAATTTGATTTTATACGTATTTATAATAAAAACAAGTAACGTACCATGGCTAACAAATTTCTGTACTGTCATTTATCTCATGAGATGAGAGAAACACTCCTGACTTTCTAGGAACAAAAATACATGCCCTTCTCAACCTCTGGGAGGGAAAAATGGGAAAGAAGAGGGGGGAAAAAAGCTTCTGAATGACCTGTTTATTCAGTTTTCTATAGCCAGCCACATCTCCTCCCCAGGAAACAGAAGAGTGAGCAAAGCACATCTGTCTCCACGGTTGAGATCACTGCTCAGCTGGTGACAGTATATGCATACCAAATCCCAGAGCACTTTGGAAGGTGCTGGTGTGGGTACAGGTGACGCCTGTCTTGGTGCAGGATCACAGCACGGCACACGCTGCAGCAGCCACAGCAGGGCAAGCACAGCCGCTGCAGGGGACGTTCTCCTCTGCCCATCCTAATTAGCCTGCCCTCAGCTAAAGAGTCACCACCATTTCCACTCCCCCCAAGAGCTGAGGCATTTTTTTTTTAAGTAGTTAATTACCACTCCAGGGCAAAGTCTACTATAAACTTTTTTACTCCTACCTAAACAATTTAATGTTCTGCACACTTTTGTTTCTGTTGTCTAGCTCCCCAAGATACACAGCCTACGTCTTCCTCCTATGCTTAGCCTTTTCTCAGTTTTCCAGCAAACACTATACTCTTCACGCATTATGTAAAAAGACTGCCTAAACAAGCTTTTCAAAAAATTTAAGTTAAAAGTGCTCTTGTTCTTTTAATCCCGTACGCAAAGCAAGATGTCCATTTAATCACTAGACTATCCAAAGGTCAGTGACCAAATTTGGTCAGCAATGGTGCCATCACTGCCGTCATCATTCCTGTCACTGTCAAAAGCAACAACTGTCACCTTGCTATTATCAGGAAGGGAAGGCAACTGGAATATTCGCCATGTAAATTCTATTTACAGTCTGCATTGCATCCAAAAATGTCTTCCAATGATTACACATTGAGCTTGATAACGATTAACCCATGGGCAAGAAGAATGTCCAGTTAAACACTTATTTACTCGAGGTTAGTTTTCAAAGCCAACAAAAGCATTGGGAAATCCCACCTCAAATAAGCAAAGTGGGCTGAATGAGAAACACTTTTCAAAATGCCTGTCCAGTGTAGTTACATAGTTATGACTCATGCAATGAAAGATTCCCTGAAATTTTGTCTTCTAGCATACAAAAACATCTTCACAAGGCAACTAGTTAAAGAGATAGCCATTTACTTTGCACCTTATACCTCTACCTTTTGAGAAAGGGAATAACTTCAGTATGCACAGCTCCTATACACTGGAACCTATGTCATTCTGCGATACAGAAGCCTATGAATAAATAATTACCAAAATCATACTTACAAAAGATATGCAAGCTGCCAGCAACAGAATTCGAACTAGTAAGTCTTCAAATTGTTCAATCACAAGCTCGAGTAAGGTTTTTCCTGCAATATGCAACAAAGCCATTTATTTATGCACATTAAAAAAAATGATGAATTCTCATCAATAATTAGCAGAAGATTTCATGAACATGCTCACCTTCCTCAGCCGGTAACTCTGTCAGTGGAAGATTTTTCCGGGAGGCATGTCAAAGAAAAGAAATCATTGAAGAAACACATTAGAACATTGTAAGGCTAAACTGCACACTCAACTGGGTTGGATTTGACAGACGTACTGAAAGCCCCGTTAAGGTGCCTCTTGTCAATTGAGCATCTGAATAGGCCCGATAGTTTTGCGTTTTAAGACACATACAGGTTAGCCGGAATGGGCTAAGGGTTATAATTCAGCCAAGTCATCACTCCAGTCAGCTGTGGGACTCCTGCTGTTGCTGCACACAAAGGGTCAAAGGCTCAAAATGCTTTTCAAACGCTTTCTGACAAAGCTTTTCCTCCATATTCACTTTAAAAAAGCCTCAACAAACCAAACTTGGCTCAAAATATTTCAAATTCTTTCCTCCATTTTAAGAATATTTTCTTATTTCTGCTCTCCCTATTATTTCCCCACTACTAGATTTAGTAATTCAAGAGGCACAAAAGCAGAGTTAAAGCTAAAAAAAGCCCCACCGTATAATCTTCTCATAGGTTTTCATTTTTACACAACGGCATGGGAGTTCAAAAGGGACTAGGAAGGGCAGGCAATAAGGACTAAAAAAAAAGAACCCATCTCATCGGTAGAATTCTGTGCCCTGACTCAAGAAGAATGTAAAATAAGGGACAGAAAGGGACTAAAACGCAGGGGAAAATGAAGGTCAAGACGGACAAAAAAAATAATTAAAAAAAAAAAGACGAAAAAACCCCACAGCGCTTCACTTCAGAATGGAAGAAGATTTCCCACCGTTAAGGTGAAAGGAAACGGAGGTGACATCCTCCTTCCCAAAGCAGCCCTGTGAGCTCGGGGTATGAAAGAAACCCACGAGGTGGAGTTCAAGTCAGCCATCTTCTCTCCCTCGCTCCTATTCCGGGTCCTGTAAGAGATGCCGGCTTTGCAAATACACACACGTTAGGCCTCGAAACAGGGCCCCGAGAAGGATGAGAGAGAAAGAGAAAAGGGTGGACAAGGGACCAGAGGGCAGGGGGGGAGAAGACAACGAGTGCCAGCGACAGCATCCCCGCGGCAAAGGGAGGCGGGCGGCGTGGGGCCGGTCACCTACCGTTGGAGCCCCATTTCTCCTTCAGCTTCTTGACTTGCTCCAGGCTGAGCCCGGTGCTTTCGTTGACGCCGAAATAAGCCAAAACTTCCTCCACAGTCTTTGTGTGCGCGTTCTCCATGGCTGGGGCAGGGAGCAGCAAATGGTGCCTCGCCTCTTCCTCCTCCTCGGCGGGCGCGGCGGGCGCGGCGGCGAGCCCCCTCCTCAGCCCTTCTCTCTCTTCCCCACCGCCCCCGTGCTATCACCATA
>NW_010209028.1:0-2200 GCF_000695765.1 Mesitornis unicolor | reverse complement strand
GGAACATCTGATCACTCCACTCAGTGACCAAAACATAATCAATCACCATGGCCAGTGAGCTCTCCGTTTGAAAGAGTGATGGAGAGCAAAGTGATCTGATATGTACAAGATACTGAAACACCCATCTCCTGCCATGTGAACCTCGTCAGGTAAAGTGCTGACAAGAAATAACTCCTAATTAGAGATGATCAGAATATTTGGAACAATGTGCACTTTCACAGAAGATTTCTGTCACTAGAAAGAAAAATAAAAAAGAGAGGCTCTTCATAGCCTACTGCCTGTTGGGCAAAGTCCTGGCCCCTGGGAGAGCGGAAACTGGTTCAAACTTCAGTGAACCTGTGGTGAACTGATGAGCTGAGACTGGGTAAAAGCAAAACCATGGACCTGTAGTTTCTTATCTTGGCCTTCATCAGATTTGACTCATGTAATGTTTTGAATGCTTTTCATGTATCAAAATTGTGTGTGTCTTCATGTTTCAATACAATGCCTTTGTTTTGTTTTGTTTTCATTTCATTTCATTTCATTTCATTTCATTTCATTTCATTTCATTTTAATCCAAATGAATTTTGAAGGCTTTGATATTAGTACTGTTTAGAAAGAAAAAGGAAAAAACCCCACCAATTATTTTCAAACTGTGCCATGAACTGGAATGATCCTGCCTCTTTATTATGGCCATTTATTCTCCTAGTAAAACAGTCTCTAAAGTTATATGATGAACTTAATGTTAAGAAATGTTTAGAACAGAAGCATCAAGGTTAAATTTCAATTTATTCCTCACTCTAAGAGTCCTACCCTGTGCTGGCATCTAGAAGCAATACCATTTATTTCCTTCCCTCAGCTACCACAAGCACCCAAGGGAATTAGGTACCTGACATCCATGGAAAGCACTGGAGTGTGACTACCTCGGTGAATTTACTGACACTTCTGTGAAAATTCAGGCCAGACATCGACTGCCCGTGTAACCAGGGCACCAACCTTCTTCTTGAGGGAGCTGCTTTATTTGGGTTAGTTGTGCATCACACCATGCTTGGCACACCGTTTTCTAAACAAATCAGTAATTCCTATAGCACAGGGACACATTTAAGATAGAACATTAATTTACTTGACTATTGGAGTAGCTGTTCACATTATCGATACAGATCAGTGTCCTGGCTTGAGCTAAACAGAAGTATTTATTCAGTGATTTTAATTCTCCGTTAAGTCTCTCCTGTACTTTCTGAAATTAATAGCATGTTTTTTCCAAGCAGCGTCTGCTTCTAGGACTGATAACTCTTCATGTTTATAGTTACTGTTGTTAATGGTATGTAAACATGGCTCTTGCTTATACTTGCTCCTATAGAGACCAACGTCACTGCTATATCCAGTGCGCTGCCTCGAGGTGTCATGAGGTGTCGTGCCTGTGTGGAAAAGCAAATGGGACAGATGACCCCAAACTGACAACAAAGTATTCCATCCCATAAATATAATAGTTGGTATAAAGCTAAGGGATCATGAGGATCAAGCTCTTTTCCCCCTCTTACTCTGCCATGGCTGATGTTCAATCAGAGCTCTGCTAGTTGACCTGCCTCTGATCCTGACCCATGTGTTCCTGAATCCAGTTCCTGACTGCAGCTCCCATCTGCTGCTGAGTCCAGTCTGGGATTTCTCCCGTGTCCAGCTCTGCAGAACCTCTGGTGATGCAATTGTCATTGGTGGAGGGAGAAGGGGTTTCTATATATTTGTGTATATTTCATTATTTTTCTGTTTACATTATTATGGGTTTTTTCCTCTTTTATTGTTATGATTTCATTAAACCCTCCCTTATTCTCTTTCTCTTCCTCTTCTGAGGAGGAGAGAGATAATAGAGATAATTTGTCATTTTCTCAGTGGTCAGCCCAGCTCTAAATCACAACATTCAGTATTCACCTTTCTAAGTTTATTCGCCATTGTAGGTTTGTATGCTTGATCATGTCCAAGAGACCCACTCTGTGTCTTACATACAGAGTTTCATGGGAGCTTTCTGTGTCAACTCTTCTGAAAAATTTTACCCAGGCTTTTCTCCAGAAAGATCTACCAATATTCTGTTAAAACTCCTTTCTTTAAAAAAAAATATATATATATTTACATTTACACTGAGTCTGATTTATTCATAGAAGCTTCTAAGCATTCGTAACAGCGACAGAAAAAGTCCTTCTGGGGTACCTTTTTAAAATTTATTTTT
>NW_010209027.1:60534-100139 GCF_000695765.1 Mesitornis unicolor | reverse complement strand
CTAACATTCTGTGATTCTGTGATTGTGTGATAAAGACCAAGACAGAGGATTTGACTGTGTTTAAATTATTATAAATTTGCGTAGAATAAGAGAAATGTATTCCCCTGAGAGAACTTGTGTCTTGGTCTGCAGACCTAGAAGTTGTGAGATATCTGCCAAAGAAAAAAGCATCTCATCTCCATTGTCTCTGCCTCTACCTCCCTCCCCCCAGAGTTGAGTGAAGTGAGTTTGAAAGTTTCTTTAGTTACAGAGCAGAGCACCTTCCTTACATTAAACAAGTGGGAAAAATAACTCCTTGGGGACCATGGAAAAAAAAAAGGTTATTAATATTCATATTATCCAGTTTCCCCACTGCAAGTTGACAATATTGAAATTCAGTAAGCTGTTTAGCAGGGCAAGGCTGCTAGTGATAATCTCTTGAATGCCCTCTTCATTTTTGGGTGACAGACTTTGACTCTAGAGGTATTTTGAAGATGTCTCTATCAATCAACTGTGCTTCACTGCCAGTCTGGTGCTGCAAGTGCCTAAAAAGAAAGTGGTCAGCATTTTCCCAGGTTCCTGCTCAGCAGTGCATTAAGCAGTGACATGGAAATTTCTTGTGGGATCCTGTTACAGCCCGTCACCAACACACAAAACACCATTTCACAATCCAACGAGAGAAGTCTAGCAGTGAAGTTACATTAAATGCTTAGAAGATGAGGCAAGCTCCCCATCTTGCTCTGTTTTCTGTTTAGGACTGAACTTTGCAGGCTACATTGTACTGACAAGGCAAAGATATGCCAGTGTATGGCAAAATATTTGTAAAGTAAAGTAGGTTGATACAGAAGTTTCCGTTTGATCCATTTCCCTGTGCTGTGCCAGTCATGTGCCTGTGATGGCTGGGCCATTGCAGTTCAGTTGCAATGCTGGGGATTCAAGGAGTTGAGCACAGCAGCAGGGCAGGGCAAGGAATGACAAATACATCTCCTGATGCTCAGGGGACCAACAGGTCCCAGGGTGACCATTATGCAGGGACCCTGGCTCAACAAAACTCCACTGGGCCTGAGGCCATTGCACAGCAGAGAGCAGCTCTGGTGCTGCCATCCAACAGCTCCAGGGAACAAAGGCACCTGAAAGAGCCACTGTGGGGCATGGGTCAACCCATAGGCCTGCAAACTACTCAAACAGCCCTTAACAAAGAAAGAAGCAGCAGCAGCATGAAGAAAGAAACTACATGACGCCTATGGACACAGGAGGAGAAACAGAGAAGTCCAAAAAAGGCAGGCAAAATGGGGAGAAATACCAAGATTGCTATTTGAAAGGAGTAGGATGGAAACAAGAGGGAAAAGGCCGGCAAGTCCAGTGCAGAAGTGGATGGTTGCTTTGGAGGAAGACCTCACATGCTCAGATGAAAAGCCTGTCAGGGCCAGGCAGTGGCTGCACACAGACTGCCCCCAGCCTGGACGGCAGTCGATCCTCCCCTGCCATGCTATCAGCCAGGAGGACACTAGATTGAGATGAATGAAAACCGCTCGTATGAGAAAAGCAAAATTAGTTAAAACGTCTTATCATACATTTAGTTAATTACTAAGCAAATTGCTTTAATGCTACACAAAATACACAGCTGTGTTTAATGAGCTGCTAAAATGCTCTCTGGGCAAACTTTAATAATATCACTATTCTCACAGAGGAAAATTGCTGCAGGGGAAAATGCATCTGTTTGCACCTAAAATGTTCTGAGCGACAGTTCAATGGCTATTATCTTTAGGGCACATGGTAGTCAATTTCATTAATATGAAATTTCAAAGTACCTATGCTTATCCCTAATGTGCAGCCTCCAGGGCAGACTGCAAGACTAGTTGTGCTGGTGACAGAGAAGGCAATTCCACGATAGGTTAAATAAAGTCAACCCTTGCTTCCTTTTGCTTTCTGCCATAGTGTTCTCAGGCCTCAGACCTGGAAACCACCTCACACTTTCCCTGGGACTCTCTGCAGGAGGCCTGCATCCCTTCCATGATCCCCAGCTCAGACACAGCTGACCCATAGCAAATAGCAAGACCCCAGTGTTGGGAGTGCTCTGGTCCTTCTGGGACATGCTCCTCTGCTATGGCAAGAACAGATTCACTCTTATTAGATGCACCATTGCTTCCCAAGTGCTTCCCAGAGACTTTCTATGTTATGTGCATTCATGTTCAGGCACTTGAGACAGATCCCCAGTGCTGATTTAACAGGGAAAGTACAAGCGCCTCTGTCATCATACTGTCTACCACCACCTCACCCCTTTCCAGATTCAGAGTGCCCCAAGTGTTGCACTGGTATGCCTATAATGTGCCTACACAGATAGTCAGATAATCCTGCAGCTACCAGGACATCGGTTGGGTGACTTAAGTTTTGAAGATGGCCTCCAGTTGATCCTATCCCTCCCTGTAGCTGACAGAGTCTTGATTTATGGGCCCAGCTGTCTGGTGGAGAGGGGCAACATACTGACAGTATTTTTCTGAATTTGCCCTACAAATCTTCTGCTGCCTCAAAATGACTTTCTGTATCATGATGGCTTGAGAGAACCAGAAACAGTTAGAGATCTGAGAACACCTTGAAAAGCATTTGTTTATCTTTGCTTCAAAGAAACCCAGTCACTGGGGAAAATAAGTTTCAGAGATGTTTTCAACATCTATAAACAAAGCCAAATATTTTGACTGTGGTGATGTAGTGACTGCTATGCAATACAAATACAGAAGCACATTCTGCTGAGCACATGGTCAGGCTCGTGGATATTCAGCCTTCCTGCTGTTTGCAGGGGTTGTTGTGACTCAAGTGCAGGACCTGGCACTTGGCCTCGTTAAACCTCATACAATTGACCTTGGCCCATCAATCCAGCCTATAATGTTTTCGTCTTTTATTCTTTTCAGAATACTTGAGAAGGACCAAGTGCTAACATTCTTGCTTGTATCATTTACATTTCCTTTTCTTGAGGAAAGAAACCATTAGCTGCAGTAAGAGCTATGTCTTAGCTATGCAATTACACTTATGGCCTGTCATCTGCCACTAATGCCTAGGGGAAAAAGAGCTTTTATTGCAGAATTATGCTGAAAAAGAAATAAAGCACCTGTGTGCCAGGGAGATCCTGACTTGGCTTACTCAGCAATAGTGGCCAGGCCTATTAGCTCCATCTCTTGATAAACATTCTTGTTATGAGGTAGCTCTGTTTAATGGCTCTCTGCTCAGATTTCTATAGCTCACTTGTGAATAGACACTATGAACGGCAATGCTGGCAGCTTGTTGCTTCACTGGATACCTCTTCCTCTGCTCTGCAAGAGCCCTGGCCCCAGAATTACAACCTGCTTAGCATCAGCTTTCTCTTCTCAAAAGCAGAGAGTATAGAGTGAATTCAGCAGTTTCCATCCAGGTCAGAAGTGTCCCCACCTTGCCTTTTATATCATCCACTCTCTGCATTAAAATTCTATGCTGAGTGTCCATAGAGAGTATAAACATATTTTGGAAATATACATGGGGCCATAAAATCCTGCTTCATACTCTGCACTTTTTAGTTCACTGCTTAAAAGGAAGCTCACAAGATATTTTACTGGCTAAGTTACTGGATGGGAAATGGCTTGTGGATGGAGCTAAGAGCTTTCTGGAGATTTTTTCCAAAGCAGGCAAGCCTCCTCTGAGCCTCTTTGATCTTCAGTAACAAGACCTCCCAGGAGACTTACAGCTCTTCCTGGCTACTCAGGCTAAAGAGAACAGTATTTTTCTCTCCGTTTTTTCTCATATTAAAGCATTTCGCCTTCTGGGCACAGCTTCCCTCTGTAACAACCCGATTTTACTTTAAAAAAAGGGGAGAGATGGACTGGAGGAAGAACCAAAACAGCAAAAGCTGAGGCCAGTCAAATCTCTGTCAGAGCAGAACTAACCTGCAAGGAGATTAAGGATGAGAACGTGACCCTAATTAGCCACATGGAAAGAAGAAGAACCGGAGACAGGCAGTGGCTGTGCACCACACGGTGCAGTGTGAGCCAACAGCTACATGTACAATGCAGGGCTACTGAGTCCACAACAGACACCTTGAATGAGGGCACAACACATGCATGTTCAACATCAATACGCATATTATGCTAAGCTGTGTGTTAGCAGGCTCAAAAACAAAGGTGGCCTTTTCTGCAAAGCTGATTTTGCAGTTACACATGAGATAAACTCTTCAAAGTGTTCTCTGCACAAGCAGGGATAGCACTGAACTTATGCATGTGGTGCCAGCATGGTGCACATCTCCTGTGTATCCACAGGCTGCTCCCTTGCTGCTTCTGCTTGCCCAGCTATACAGACTAGAGTGGGTATAAGGAAGATGCCTTCACTTGGCATAAATGAGATGCCAATGTCCTCTTTTCCAAGATCACTCAGGCTACTCTTTAACCTGTGTCAAATCAGGCACAGCACATTTTCTCTGTTTTTAAAGTGTTTGTTTTGTACATAAGGAAGTGGGTACTTAATTGCAAAATGCATTGGGATACCAGTTACTTCTTTGTTTGGCCTGTGCAACCAGTGCAGGGCAAATTCAGTGCAACCCTAAGAGCTGGGAGAAACTGACTGAAGCAGAACCAGAGGAAAAAGAAGCAGCAACATCAATTTGTCCTTTCTATTGACAAATCATTTCATCAGTGGAGTGATATAACTCAACTCAACCATCAGTTGTCTTCCACAAGAGAAAGCAGAAAGGCTGCAGTCTCTCTACTCTGAATGCAGTACAGTTGCACAGGCAGCTCTGGCATCCCTTAAAGTGATGCTGGAGCGGATGGGAATTACAATCTCACTTTCTGCTTTCTTCCAGTTCTGTTACTACAGCAGGCAACAGCCCCTTGCAATAAGTACAGAGAAAAACCAAGAGAAGCATGGACTGCCACCCACCCCACCAAGCTTGATCCCTGCAGCTTGTACAAGCCCAGGGCTTGGATTTCTATAGCACTCAGGAAATGACAGAGCACATAGCTCCACAAAGCAAGAAGTTCTTCTCATCCCTTATGCCTGATGCAGTGGTCTGGTTTCCTCTGTGCTGCCCACAGCTCATACAAGTTTTCCTCCAGGCATGCAACACACATCAACAGCCGCAAGACAGAGCTGGCTAGTGACCCTCTTTAGGCTCATCATTTTATATGGGTTTTTGCAGGTCAGCTGGATTCATGCACTGATTTTACTGTCTCTGACTCTCTTCTTTTTATTGAAGAGCTGCCTTTTGCAGTGACAGTAAGTAAAATGCTCCAGCTCTGTAGAGATTTGCAAAGGAAACTTGACAGTTGCTTATAAGACAGCACATATGTGGAAACACTGGAATAAACAGCAGAGCAGGAAGTCAATGAATGCTGGATATGCAGCAAGTCAAGAGACCAAAAGCAGCTGTGAAATCCAGGATGGAATATAGATAATGCCTGAGAACTGGCAGGTGGTGGTACTGGGAGAAGTGCTGAGTGCACACATGTGGTGAAGCACCAGTAGTGTGACTTCTCCCTCTCTTGCTGAAGCAGCCTTAGGGCTGGGTTGAGTTATAAAAGTTACAGTCACACAGTATCATGGGAGGTATCAGGAGATGAGGACTCAGAATCTGTTGTTCCTAATCCTCTGTGTCACCACAAGGAATCCTGGTCAGACATGTCTAGGTGCTTGTGAGTGTTGAAGAAACTGAAATGTGCCTTGTTTAAAATGGGCTTTTTCTTCCCCTTCTACACAGTCTCATTCTGAGTTTTGCCACAGCTCTGTGCTCTCTCCACCATCTTTGCCTGTTAGACCCTGGGGAAAAGTTTCTCTTCTGACAGCAGGAGCTGACCAACGTGCCAGCTCTCACATCTTCCCTGGTGGAAGGGTGGTGCAGCCAAGCCACAGGTCTCCACAGAGCCGAGGTCTGCCAGCTGCTGAGGGTGCCAAGAGTCAGCCAAAATCATGGCCTACCTAATCTAGTCTGCTGGACTGGAGACTCCACAGGGCTGTTCTTACCAGCACTTCTAGGAGTCTTAAGATGACTATAAAACTGCTCAAAACTATCCATCAGATGTTCCTTGAAGAGTGTAAATTAAGTTAATAATATAGGATAGCTACTGCACTACCTTTATTCCTAAAGACACACTAGACTTTTGCTTCTTTTTGCTCTTCTCATTTGTGTAGCCACACAAAAGTTTGTAAGAGATGACCTGCAGCTTCCTTGGTTACCAGCTCCGTTAACAGCTGAATTTGGTGGTTGTGAACTATTTCTCTCCAAGGACTTGTGTCTAACAATGCTGAAAGCAGTTCAGGATCAACTCCATCTGAACAGATCACTTATTTTTCATATACTAGAAAGAAAAAAAAGGTAACAACTGCAAAGGCCAATAATGTAGGTATAAAACCATTAAGTGATTAATTCCTGCTTTTTATCATTGGTAGGATGAGTTCTTGTGAATAAAAGATGTGTATCATATTTGTGCTACACTTGTACACAGGGCTCTCCCAATCTTTACAACACCGAGTTTTATCTCGTGCGAAAAAACACCACTTGGATTTGCCATGGATAGGTATATATTCACAGAGCAATGCCTTCCCCCATACAGCCCCCTCAAAAATCACTTGTAAGAAAACAAGCTTTCCAGACAAAATTTTAATTCAAAGTCCAAATTTCAGGTTGGGAATGCCTGAGCAATGCCAAGACCCCAGGGAGCTCTTGTTTTGCGAGGACATTCTCTGAGAAGAGAATGAGGGCATGGAGTTGACAATCTCCGTGGCCTGTGAAACCATGAGAGAACTAAATTGTTTTGCTCTGTGGCCAGAAGATGCATGGTTTGGGATTTCTCCTAAGAACAAAGTCTGCATGACTGTAGAAAGGAGGCAGAACACCCAACTACCTGGTGCACCCAGGACATACCTATGTCATGTGCTGTTGGTCAGTATGTTGCAGGAACCGAATGAACTGGGACAGTGATGAAAATAGATAGTGGTCTGCACTGAAATTTTTTTTCACTTCATTTTGGAATATTTTGTCTCGTCTTTTATTATTTCCTGAATTTGTTTTTAATATTCTGATGTTGTGGGTAAAAATATGGATTCAGTATTATTATGGGAAAATGCCATGGTTGAAAAATCTGTATTTCTGAGACTCTCCATTTTATAGGGAAGTGAATTTTTCACAGTGCACACTGGAACAAGGGCCAGAATGACTGTGGGATCGCCATCCTTGCAGGTATTCAAACCTCAGCTGAACATGGCCCTGAGCAATCCCATGTTATTGGAGCTGCTCAAAGCAAAGTCTTGGACTTGAGTTTTTCAAAGCCAACCCACATGATTCTGTATTCTGTGATGTAACAGATGGGAAGAGGCTTGCTATAACACAGAGGAATGAAAGTTTTTTTTTCTCCATTTCACTCTCTTCTCCACAGAAGTGCATGAAGTATAAAACATTAAACTTCAAAACTCTAAAAATATTCCATGGCACTGTCTCATATGGCAAAAGGGTGGTGGGGTCATTTTGTCTTCCTTTTAATACAAACTTTTCTCTTTTTAATTTAACATCAAACAGCTCCAGTTAGAAGCAAGACCTAAAGGATTTGTCCTCTCTGGGCCTGGCCTACTCTTGCAGTGGTGTGACGATGCAATCCAGGCTGAAACTTCACAGCGCTTGGTGAAATGTGTGCAGCAGGGACTGACAGCAGCATCAGCTTCCCTGCTTCTGCTTTTCCCAGTTGCTTTCTCCACAGATTTTTTGCCTTTGCAGCAGGATAACCACATGTTCCCATTCTTTCATGTTACAGGCAACGTCCTTTTAAGTGAATATTTATAGTACACCCCACATGGCACCAGCTGGGAGGCATTACTCTGTATCTAAGTGCTTTCCCCCAGTCCAAACAGCTATTTGTGACTTTGGGTGCCCTTAATGCCATTCATTAACTTCAGATTTAGTAACCACCAAATAGTTTCTACTTCCTCTTTACTCATGTTTTACTGTAAAAGCAGTTGCTTCTCAGATTCAACTAACTCTTATCAAGGTAGCTAACATGATATACATAAACACATGTATAAGCTAAATATATTATTATATTGCAACTGTGCATTTGAGCAATTTATTATGTATAATACACGCACATATGGGTACCAGATAATGCAATGTATCCAACGTGAATGTGCAAACCACCTGACTTCCAACCAGCAAATCCTGCGGTGAAGAGCAACTACTCTCCTGCCCAGGAGTGAGGCCGGGTTCATGGTTGCTGTGAAACCCACCCAATTTCACCAATATGAATAGTGGTGTACCAAGCAAAGGCAAATGGGAATCCGCCCAACACGTCTGTGCCAGATGTGAGCGCAGGACTGGGTACAGGAGCTAAGTGCCCTGCAAGCAGCACCCAGTGTCACACCACTGAGGTAAATTTTTCATTTTCCTGAGTCCTTCAATATATTGACCTTGACATCCTCTTGTCTGCTAGGCCCCAGTGCTGGTTGCCCACATGCTCCTGGGGCTTGGTGGAGAAAATGGGAGCAGCTGCCCACAAGGCACTGCCCCTCTGCCCCTCTGCCAGCTGCCACCAAGCTGCCAGACCCTCCTCTCTCATGGGGACCCATCCTGTGGTGGATCCTGCACAAATGATGCGTGAAATATCATGACACAGTGCTATGTTTTGGTCCTTTGGCTCAACAAGCTCCAGTCCAGAATTAGTCCCCTCTCTCAATAACGCCAAGCACCATGTAATGCATATTGCAAATACTGCTTACTTTCTTCTGCTGTGTCCAAAGAAACTTAAACAGGACACAAACCTTTGCAGTTTGAGTGTGACAAATAATGTTACACTGACACTTTCAAGTTCTCAGCATTTGTCATCCAGGAGGCTTGGCAGGAATTCACATTAACACTATATTATAGTTTAATATTATGCAACTAAAAAATATAAAATTTCCTTCATGAGAGAGACATTACAACTGTAGAAGAAAACAGTCCATGACATTGCAGCCAACAACTGTTATGAAGGAAGGGATAGAATAAAGTTAGAACAGGCAACATTAAATCCCTTACCTGCTAAATCCTGAGTACTTGATTTTTGCAGTGGCAATCATTTTCCTTTAGTGTTGTTTTCTGCTATGTATTTTATTGAGCCGCCTTTATGTCAGGCCAAAATCCCTACAGATCCCATCTCCTGTGGTTATTTCCCCTACAACAGGTTGGAAAGCATGCCTATTTGAACCATAATTTGAAACTTCCATGTTATCTGCACCAGTGTAAACACCTGACAGGCAGGTTTATAGATCAGGTGTGGATATGAGCACCTGGCTCTGTCCAGAGAATTAGAAGTGTTGAGGAGCCAAATGCTGGACCTCAAATCCTGCAAGGGCAAGTGAGGTTCTTGGGAGAGCCACTCACTCATCAGCCACTGTCTCGCCTGCACAGAAGTCCTTACTCGACCTCTCACTTGTTAAGGCCAAGCAACAGATTTCTCCTGCAGATCTCTGCACTAATCTGCTTAGTTAATTAAACAAATCTGCAGATTCAATTAGCAGTGATAGTTAAGACTTCTGCAGATGTTAAAGCAAATGTCCTGCTGATTTTAATATGTGTCTGACACCAGGCACTTCTGTAAGAATGGTTATGTTTGTTCCCTTGGTTCCCTCATTTGCCTGACCCTGGTAGGCTGATACTCAATTAACATGTAGCAAAGCCATCATGAGATGAGGCAGCCCAGGAAATAGCTGCCATCACAGGGCATCTCATCGCCAGTCACTCAATTTCCATACCCTTTCTCTCCTACCCCTGTTTAAAAGTATCACAGTGACTTTCCACAGGGAAAAGGCCATCTCAAGTGAGATAAAGGAAAAAAGCCTAATTCTTGACATTTGCTACTCTCAACTTCACCAAGCAATCCCAGAGCCTTTCCTTTTTTTCCTTCCATTCACTCTGACCTTGCTCCAAAACTACTTATAGAATCATAGAATAGAATCACAGAAAGCTTTGGGTTGGAAGGGACCTTTAAAGGTCATCTTGGCCACCCCCCTACAGTGAGCAGGGACATCCTCAAATAGATCAGGTTGCTCAGAGCCCCATCCAGCCTGACCTTGAATGTCTTCAGAGATGGGGCATCTACCACCTTTCTGGACAACCTGTTCCAGTGTTTCACCACTCTCATTGTAAAAAACTTATTTTGTGCATCTAGTCTGAATCTACCCTCTTTGGGTTTAAAACCATTACCCCTTGTCCTATCACGACAGGCTTTACTAGAAAGTCTGTCCACGTTTTTCTTATGAGCCCCCTTTAAGTATTGAAAGGCTGCAATAGGGTCTCCCCAGAGCCTTCTCCTTTCCAGCTTAAACAACCCCAATTCTGCCTCTTAATGTGGATTTCTGCACTTCTATTTCTGCTTTCTCTTCAGTATCTGCCCAAAAACACACACAAACATCAGGCCACGTGGACAACCACAGGAGCTTCTTCTTAGGAGAACTTTGGTCCCCAAGAAAAGTGACAACTCCAGTTCCACATTCAGCATGTCCATTGTAGGGAGATTGTTACACTACTTGTTTTTACACAGTGCAAGGAACTTAGGTTTGACAATTCCATAATCTGTTTGCTGCCCCAATCACAGTGTTCTTGATTGCAAAACCTAGCTTGCATTTGCATGAACTGGCAACCTTCTTAACAGCTGGTTTTATTCGAAAATCCTATTAGAGCTTGGGGATGCACCAGTTGGTCCCAGCCACTCTGACCTTGTCCTTATTTTAGCTTGCTCCTCCACTTCCTATTTTCACATGAGTTGCCTATGTTGGGTACTTGTGATACTTGAGAAAGCAAAGCAATACCTTTTTGGAACCTTCCTTTTTCTAAAGCTGTTGGGTGCAAATACATCACAGCTATGGTCTCAGCTATTGAACAATCCCTGTACTGAAAGCACAGAATGATGGATGTTTATTAACTGTAGTTGTAAGTGGTGTTTTACAGAGGATTTGCCCTGCATTGCAGTGTGTAGAGACGTGAAGTAAATTTGAACCCTGCTGTTTGCAGGCTGTGCAACTGGATCATAGCTGTAGGTTATTCTAAGGGTCACCACCACCATTGCTGTTTTAGAAAAAAAGAAAATAAGTCTAGAGGAATTATGCTTAAGGCCTCTATCTCAGCAGATTCTCTCTTGGGTTGTTTTTCCTTTTCCGTTTAATGCTTTTTTTCTTTTCTAGCTGAGGAAGTGATGTTATTAAGTTTTCTTTGTGTGAGATTTCAGGGAAAAATCACAGTGATCTAAGTCTCTCTTTTGCTGATTGTTAATGCAAATATTGTTTCGTGTTTGGTTAATCAAATTGAATTATTCTAAGATCAGCATTTACCTTACAAGCACTAAAAACTTATTTCTGAATAAGTGATAGCTACAAATACTGGAAATGCCCGACATATCTTTTCCTTAGGAATACACAATACTTGATTCTGAGTACTTATGATGAACTTTACCTTCCAAAATGCTTCAAGAAATGCTTTCTATTCAGCTGTAGGACTCAGTGTCCCTTTATTCTTCTATTGCTTCTATTCAGAGCTGTGCAACTAATTCATTTTCCTTTTCCCATGTGGTTAAGAAAAAAACCCAAACAAATTCCATTACTATTTTCATTTTTAACTGAGGTCCCTAGAAGTTAAAAATACATTCCACATCGGCCAATGAAGTTTAGCTGGAACAAGACTAAATTACAGAAGTTGACAAGAATATAAATTTGCATTAAAAGCCCAACACAGTGCATTAAAAAAGGCAAGATGAACATTTTCTGAGCTGCTGGGAGCAATCTCAAGAAACAGCACAGACTCTGTAGGACATTTTAGTGTCAGCTGAATCTGATTTGTTACTCTCCTATGCTTATGAACCAATTGCACTTTCTTCACCCTACAGATTGTGGACTGCTGCTCTGGACACAGACCTCACATTGTGCTGAGCAGAATGCATGTTCTCACAGTGTCTTGTCCCAAAGAGATTTATTGACCACATTGAGCAAAGACCTTGTAATTAATGATCTGATTAGGAACGAAGACTGGTGTTGGTCTAGCTTTGCTCTCAGCAAAATCCTGCTAGCTGCAACACATTTCGAAAATCCTTTCAGTGCTAATGCTTATGAGCTTGATATTTCAGTACTTTAAGCAATGCTTAGTCCTCAAAAGCACTTGAATTCTGCTTGTGTTGGCCTGGGGTGGTGCTTTGCTCCTCAGACATATCCTGGACAGTATCTCATAGGATTTTCATGGATTTTGCTACATGCAGACATACACATGCTGAATAGACATAAGTTCCTATTAAAATCATGAGCAACCAGGCCCTTAGAGTACAATAGGGCTGGCAGAGCCAGGGTTTTTATAACATGAAGTTGATCGTCTCTGATATTTCAGCTCCTCTGTTCTGTAGAGCTCATAATGCGAGACTGGCAAACAATTTCTTCTGAATAATTTGTTGCATGAATTCAACCTCTTTCCCAACTCAAAAAAGCCATGAATTGACTGCAGTTCTTTCAATATATTCAGTGCTGCTTGAATGAGCAGAAATATGTTTTTCCCTGGCTTTCCTTTCTTGGTTGAGAGGTCATTTATAAAACCAACACTGCCAGTTTCTGGTTACTTCAGTAACTTTTATCTTTGTTTGGTTTTGAGGGTCAGCCAGTCCTAGCTGGCCACACTTACCTTATCCCAGCACAGTTTTAACATCTGTCAGGATGTTTGAATGGCCTCCATCCTACAAATCAGCCTGCAAATAGTAGTGATTGTTGTATAACTCCATACAACCCAGCTTGAGACATGAGTGTTCCTGCCTCTGAGGCAGCCAGATGTCTCTCACCAACACCATGGAGTAACAGAGCATTTCAGAATTTGGACAGGACTGTGCAGAGGTGTTTGGCTCCACCTGCACATGTGCATTGGAAAATGCAGCAAGGCTGGTAGCTGCCGCATAGCCACCAGCATGGGATTTTCCCAGGAGACTGGCATGTGAGGTACACACCAAGCAGCAGCTAGCATGGGACGTTGCCTGTTGCATCTTACCAAGCGAGCCAGAGGTGTATTCTGGAGCTGTGGAGCTCAGAGCATTCCTCACACCAAGAACAGTTTGAAGTGCCAATGTCCTTGCTTTGAACACACGGGCTGATAAGCTTCTGCCCTGGATTCACTCCCAGGTAGAGAAATGCTTGTTTGAAAGGTTCCCACAAATAACCTAGGAGCTTTCCTGCCTCATTGACCCAAGTATGGCCAGCACAATAATAAAAATTTTAAAAAAATGTTCTGCACAGAGCAGTGAAACCTCTGTCCATGTGGAAAGCTGAGAGAGGCATGGCTGGCTGTGCCCAGCAGCAGCACTTTACTGTCAGAAAAAATTCTGGTAGAGGTGTCAGCATGCTGAAACCATCCCCTCCCAAACCTCCCTCCAAACTCTAAACACCCACGTGATTTTCCAACATAGACTATTTAGGTGGTAGCCCATGACTGGATAATAACCAGAGGTTCCCAGCAATGCAAAGGGGACCAGGATTTCTGTAAGCACTGCTGTCTTCTACCTGCTTTCAGGGCAATATGAAGCACAAGGAAGAAGGAGCAGTCTCAGTTTCTAGGCAGAAAGGCTCCTGACAGAGCAACCATGTTAAAGCAAGGCTGGCTGTACTAAGCTGACACAATGTCCCCAAGTTCAGCTGCATCCACACTCTCTTAAAATCAGCCTAAAATCACAACCTCAAATCTAATGTCATCCAATCCAGCATTTAAGTATTACTTTGCTCTTAGGGTAGAAAGAGACCTGGAATTTAGTCTGAAGTTGGCTGCAAGTAAAACCTGCCAGAACTGCAAAGTCAACCTCAGCCAATGGCAGACACAGGGTGTTGTTGGTTTGTTTGGGGTTTTTTTAGGCTACGAGAGCTAATATCCAAAATACCTTAGTAACAAGTCCTTTTTTCTGAACAGAACAGGTGGGCATTACCCTGTCCCAGGTGTAAAATCTGGCATTTGATACTGTTAAATGTCATATGGCTGGTGACTGCCCAGCTCTCCAGTCTATCCAGATCTCTCTGTATGGCCTCTCTACCCTCAAGGGAGTCCACAGCTCCTCCAAATTTAATATCATCAGCAAACTTACTTAATGCACATTTGACTCCTGCGTCCGGGTGATTTATAAAAACAGAGCACTGACCCTAAAATTGAACCCTAGTGATTGGCCACCAGCCTGATGTAACCCCGTTTACTATAACCCTTTGAGTCCAACCTGTCAGCCAATTGTTCACCCACTGTGTTATGGACATGTCTAGTTGTATGCTGGATATTTTGTCCAGAAGGATACTGTGAGAGGCAATATAAATATCATTGCTAAAAACAAAAAAAACCCTAAGCCAATCTACTGTCTTCCCTCGGTCAACTAGATGGGGTAACATTGTCATAAAAGGAAATTAAGTTAGTTAAACAGGACTTTCCCTTTGTGAACCTGTGCTGGCTATGAGCAATGACTGCATTATCTCTCAAGTGTTTTTCAATAACTCCCAGAATAACCTTCTCCATAATTTCACCAGGCACTGAATTGAGACTGACAGGCCTGTAATTACAAAAATCTTCCTTCTTACTCTTCTTGACAACTGGGACAACATTTGACAGCCTCCAGTTGACTGAGATGTCTCCAAATTCCCAAGACCATTGAAAAATAATGGAGAGAAGTCTCACGATAACATCAACCAGCTCTTTCAGTACCCATGGGACTCCATGGACTTATGTGCATCCAGCTGAAGCAGCAAGTCCCAAACAAGTTCAGGGTCATCTGGGAGTTCATCATTCCCCCAGTCATGATCTTTCAATACAGGGCTCCAACACAGGTGTTAAAGTCATAGGAGAAGGTGGCATTAAATGTCTCTGCTTTGTGTATGACCCTATTTGTGAGGTGACTGACCTCATCAAGTAAAAGATCAATGTTATCTCTGATCCTCCTTTTGCTATTAACATATTTTTAAAATCTCTTGTTGTTGTAATCAAATTTTGGCTACACAGATTTTCTCCCTGCAGTGGCGAACAGCATCTCTGTAGTCCCCCTGTGCCACCTGTCCTTGCTCCCAATGTCCATACGGTTTCTTTCCACCTAAGCTCTGGAAGAGCACCCCTACTCATCCAAGCCGGCCTTCTGCCCCGCTTGCTTGACTTCTGACATTTTGGAATTGCCTGCTCCTGTGCTCTTAAGAGATGGCTCTTAAAAAGTGACCAGCATGCATAGACTCCAAGACCTTCAAAAGGAGATTTCTAGAGTACCAACTAGCTCCTTCAGCAGCCCAAATCCGCTTTCACCACATCCAGGCTTATTTAAGAGTCTTATTTCAGTGGACACCAGTTTCACTACAAGCATGAAAGATTCCTTATATTGGTAATAACACATTGAGACAGAGCATTATTTTTCTTCTTATTGGTCCCATGTTTTTTATTCAGAGAGACTATGGCCTTCAGATATTACTACAATAAAAACCACAGCAATATCATGATCTGACATCTGAGTTTTCCATGTGCATCACAGAACTTTCTCACTGGTCCTGCGGTTTTCCTTGTTCCTGTAATAAATTACTTATTTTTGAAAATAATTTCAAAACAGTGTTGCCTTGCATGACTTTTGATTAAAATTTTGGAAGTCTGCTTTTTCTTTTCTTTTTATTTTTTTTTAATGACCACCCTCCAAATAAAACAACACTAGAAACAGATACAACTTTGTGAAATATTTGCTGAGAAAAAAATTATAGAAATATATTCTGATCTCCAAACCTGACAAAGAGGGCCAAGAGAAATTAGCTGTTCAATAGAGTTAATCTTTTGGTGGTAGAGAAAATGCTGCTAATGAAAGTAAGTGCCTAATAAAGTTAGCTTCTTGTAGAACAGCCTGCCACTGTGTCTTGTTTGAACAGTTACACGGTGTTACACTAAGTTAGCACTGCTTTTTAACCTGCTCGATGCCGTAGCCTGTGATGCTCTGATGCCTTCCAAACCATTCCACAGGGGTAGTATAATTACCTTTAGTGATCCACCATTATCCAAACAATTGTTTGGTTTTTTTTTCTTTTTCTAGAGGCTCCCTATTCCTCTGTTTTACCCCATGGCCAAGTGGCAAGAGCAAAGGTTAGGAAATTATGCTCAGCTCAGCTCTTTTTGACAAAAGCCACATTCTCTGAGGGCAAATGGGGCTGTAAGAGTCCTTATAAGCCAGTGGAAAATGGAATTTCTACCTACCACAGGTGGTTTCAAAAGCAAATATAGAAAGCGAATCAGGATGATTTTTCATCTGCTACCTCCAGGAGTGATAATTCAGTTTGTCGCTGTGACTTGGGGAGGAGAGCAGTACATTAAGTCTTTCCATCTGACCGAGCTTTACAAAATGCATCCATGGAAGGTGCGAGGGTGCATGAAAGCTTGTGATGCTGTTTGCTGTGCAGTATTAATGGATGGCTATTTAATTTCTTCTCTCTGCAGTGAGTTTATTCCACCTAGTGCACGAATTTCTTAGCAACATTCATCTTACAGCTCACTCAACTCCCTACTAGACACAGCTGACAGTCTGGTTTCTAAAACAAAAAAAATACCCAATGATACTTTAGAACTACTAAGAGAGGTGAGTCATCTCTTTAATTTAGGCCATGGTACTATCTGAACCAATAATTTCTTTAGCTCAGAGAGAAATCAGGGCTGCCTATACCCTATTTCCACTCTTCTGTGTTTCAAACTGCATGAAGAAACTCACTGTACGTAGCTCCCACACTTCTCTGCTCTGTTCACTTCAGACCTGACCACACTGCAATGATTTCTCATCTCAATTATTTAATGCTCCTTTTTTTCCTCATAAAAGTTCATATTAACTCAGTTTCTTCACAAAAGAAAAATGATCTTTCTTGCAGATCTATGAGGTGCTAATTAGCAACGATGGCTGGGTGTTGGCAGCAAACATGCTTCTCCTGCTTGCAAAGCCTCGTCACTCTAGAGATAATGGAATGGAATGGAATGGAATAGAATAGAATAGAATAGAATAGAATAGAATAGAATAGAATAGAATAGAATAGAATAGAAATTTCAGCTGGAAGGCACCTACAATGATAATGTAATCCAACTGCCTGACTAGTTCAGGGCTGACCAAAAGTTAAAGCATGTTGTTAAGGGCATTGTCCAAAAGTGTCTTAAGCACTGACAGGCCTGAGGCATTGACTACTTCTCTAGGAAGCCTGTTGCAGTGATTAACCACCCTCTCAGGGAAGAAATGCTTCCTAATGTCAAGTCTGAACCTCCCCTCTACATGTCCTCCTCAGGAAGCTTTAGAGAGCAATGAGGTTGGACCTCAGTCTCCCTTTCTCCAAACTAGACAAATCCAGAGTCCTTAATCGTTCCTCATAGGACATGCCTTCCAGCCTAGGTGAGAATGCAACACTGCATTAGGAAACTGGAAGTTTGCCCTGCTGGACTCACTGCCTGCTCTTTGTCTAGAATACTGAAAACAAGTGTTTTCAATCAAAACACACAAAAAAGTTCCAATGAGTCATCCCATTTCACTGCTTTCCAACAAACTTTTGCTGGTGCATTTTCATTAGCGTGCAGGACAGATACTGGCATTGTTCTGGCAAAGGAGAGGGAAACCTGCACTTAACATCAGATCTTGGATTACCTTTGGACTGTGTGTATGTGTGTCTTTGTGTGTGTAATTACACCAGGCAACACTACAAGCCAGCAGTGTGCCCTTGTGGTGATAAAGGCCAACTACATACTGCGATACATTAGCCAAAAGGTCTTAATCCTATTTGATACTGTTGAGGCTGCACCTGGAGTATCATGCACAGTTTTGGGTTCTCCAGGATAAGAGTTATCTAGCAAGGGACCACTAAGGTGAGCAAGGGACTGGAGCACATCATAGATTTCTTTTGTGGAGGGAAGGGAAGTCTTATTGCTGTCGTCAGTTGTCTGAAGGGGATATTTCAGACATGCACAGCAGAAAGACAGGGACAAGGGCAGTTACAATTGGAAATGAGGAAAAGATCTTCCCCATAAAAGCTGTGCAGTCCTGAGACATCCTTTCAAAACGAGAAGGTCTGTGGAGAAGTTCCTGTGTCCATGTGCCATTTCTGAGAGGTTTAGCTGGCTGCTCAAAAGAGTGGTTCTTTCTCAATGCAGAGCTTTCCTGTCCAATCACTATCTGTGGTAAAGAAGGCTACAAACACCATTTCATTGAGAGAAAGACCCATCGGTGTCTGTTATCTTGATGGAAAGATTTGCAGGGCCCCCTCCGCAGCACTGACCCTGGAAGCAGCCCTGGATAGGTACAGGGGTACAGCAGTCCTTACCAGCAGGAGCAGTGGAGGAGAAGGAGGAAAACACTGGCTTTCTATTTACGGATTCCTTGCCTGAGTCCTTCAGCCTCCAGGATATAATGAGTGCCCTCCAAAAAAACCCCACTATTTTGTTTTGTCATGAGAGCTACAACCCTTCTGAACATTATATACTTGGGGAATATCCTACTACAAAAGTACCTAAAATTATCTCAATCCCTTTGAGCCAAGGCCCATCTCTCTGCTGTGTCTAGATAGCACCAAGCACAAAGTAGATTTTACCTCCCAACTATGAGTCTTCAGCACAATTTTAATAATATTCAATGAAGGCATATTCAGGAGTAGAAGTAATATCTGTGTTGGGATCCTGGGACTTTTCTTTAGGCTTTCTAAATCAGCAAGGATTTCTGAAAGCCCATTAGCTAGATCCCTGTACCTGCCTGATCCAGGAATGAATGTAAAACAAAAAAGTCCAGTTTACTGGGGCTTGCAATCTAAAGTTCATCTCTGCCTCCCTGCTCTTGACTGGGCAGAAGGGGAAGAGCTTTCCTGTGCAAGACTTCACTAAGACTGAAGAATTGTTGCTGTATGCAGAGATTTTTTCTGTTACAGTGCTTTGCTATGATTGATGCTTTGTATTTAAACTGATTAGTATTCACAGCAGAACAGATGTGGAGGTTCAGAGTAAAACTCTGATGTGAACAATAAAATTGAAAAAAAACATATAATTTTAAAATTCTGCTGAAATGCACACACACACACAGAGTTCTAGACTTTTGATTGTGATCCCAAATGCCACCAAGGAGGAGCGCAAACAAGTAATCTTTGTGTTAAATCATTGCTACCAGGCAGCACAACCAAAAGCAGTGAGCACAGCCCTGCCCTTTGCTGCGGTGCCAGTCAAGATGCTGTGGATCTGGGGCTAAGCTGGGTGGAGGACAGGGGCAGGGGGGGCTGAGGGATGGAGAAGGTTATGGCATGCCTCATGCTGCTGGGTTATGGAGGGGCAGTGGCATTTTCTTCCACAAACCTAGGGTTTTGGCTTTTGGAGGGCACTCCACATCCCTTCCTCCTGCCTGAGGGAGGCCAAAAAGCCAGGCTGAGATGAGACCTTAATTGAACAGACCAAGTTTTTCTCCTCTGGAGCGGAGGACCATGGAATTGACTACCCCAGCAGCATAAGGCACCATGCTATGGGGGTGGGAGAGGGGTGGCAAGCATAGGGCAAGCTCTGTCCTGAGGATGCCTTGGGCTTGCTCAGGCCCCGTAGCACATGCCTAGATGTGACATGACACTGTGCCAGAGAAAGGCCCTGCCATCAGCAATGCTGGACCGTGAGATGGCAAGCAGGAGAGAAGGAATGGGGCTGAGACACAGTCCTGACTTTTAAGGAGGATCTCAAGGAAGAGCTGAAATTTAAGCCCAGTATGAGACTATTTCCCAAGACCACTCCACTTCCTAAGGCTGATCATATTAAATGCAACTATTTCCCTTGGGGCCCAGCAAATTAATTTCTGCAAAAAATGAAGCAAAAGAAAAACATTTCTGTATGTGACATCAAAGACGATGACACTGCAGAGCAAAGCTGGAGCCCTCTCTGCAGTAAGCTCATGGCGACACTCCTGCCAGAGCCCTCAGTGCAACATCCCTGGGGTCATGAATCCCATTCTGCTAGAAAAGCTCAGGAGGCTGAACAGGAAGGCAGGAAGCAGAGCAAGATCCATTTCCATTTTTGAACGAAGAGATTCCTCCACAAATGTTCATTGACACTTGAGAAGCCTCTACTCTCATCCAAAGTTGTTATTAACACTGCCAAATTATTACTATTGCAAAACCCACAGCCAGCACTGAGAGGCTTTGCACTCAGCTGTGTCAGCTAGAAGAGGCACCCATATTTGACAACAAAAGCACGACTCTTTTTTTTTGTTATTCAGGCACATTTTTCAACTCCACAGTATTTTCTTCCTCAAGCTTCTGGAGGCCACTTCGCCACTGCTCATCCAGAGGGGTGTGCGACAGTGGCCCTGCTATCCCCAGACTATCACCCAGCAGGCACAAATAACCCACACCCCACAATTCAAAAGGGCTGGGTGCCTGCTGGCTAAGCTGTGGGCAATGCTGTAGCCTGCAAGGCTTTGGTGTAGGAGTAGGTTTAGGGCAAAGCACAAAGGCTGTGCTAAAAGAATTACAACCTGGCTACGTGCCGAGTATAACTCACTGCTCTTTAGTGGTGTTATCAATGCTGATAACAATTTTGGATGATCAGGGGACTACCAGGAACTACATATAATGTAGATACATGTATGTATAATAAATATATAGTAGAGTACATAATAAAAACAATGGGCCATTTAGTTAAATTACACAGTAATTATATCACATTCAAATAAGTGCATTTAAATTAGTGCTGGACAGACAATTTCCACCGTGCAGGAAATGCTAATGCTTCAATACTTAATTTAATTATGAAGTGGAAAGAAAAGGCAACATTTCAACATTGCTTCTGGAAGATGAATTCTCCTCCCACCCGAACTCTTTCAACTGCCTTGAAGGCGTGGATGTGCAAAAGTCACGTTGTCGTTTTACCGCCTAAACAATGTAATGGAGTGTGGATTATGGAATTCATTAGTCCCAATAAAGAATATAATGTATTGCTGTAGTCATATCAAACTCAGATTAATCAAAGGATCACATACCACTTTATTTACATGAAAGGAGAACAGTGGAGGAACTGGGGGAGGGGGAGCTGCTTCTTGCTTAAAATCTCTGTTGAATAGAAATGTTCTGTTTTCTCTGTCTCCAGTCTTTTTCTGTGTGGTTTTGATCCACCAGAATTTTCAGAAGAAGGGGTGAAAATTGACCTAATTTCCAGGTCCCTCTGCTAGTGAGAGACACAGAACCAGGAAGGGTGAGGGGGCATTACTGGGATGCTATGGTCAAGAGGGACATTGCCACCTTTGGCTGTGCCAGGGAGCAGTAGTGAAGCACCAGCTGTGCTGAGGAGCCTGGCTCTGAGCTGCTTGTGGGCTAAGCTCTGATCTGCACTTCCCTGAAGGCTGCTGAAAGGCTGGAGAAAATCCAGAAAAGAACAATAAAACTTGGCCAGCGGCTGGAGATGATACTTCACGAGGAAAGAGAGCTTGTTCTGCTCCAATTATTGAGAAGAGGAGCATGAGGTGACTGGATTTAGTGCATGCAGCCTTCAGGGGATACAAATGTTGAAAGGGGTTTTTTTACTGAATGGGGGAAGAAAAGGCTAATTTTTCCAGCAGCATCTTGGGATTGCTTTATCCAATAGCAGATTCTTGAGACCGGTGCAAAGGAAATGAGTGATGCGGATGCATTTGGCTGGCCAAGTGGTGTGGGGGAAGCAGGTCCCATTGTGTGGTGCCCCACACCCCACCTGTGGAGGAGGAATGGAACTGGAGAGGTAGGAAGTGGGGAAAGACCCATAAAGGGGGAGGCTGGGGGGTAAAAGATGGGTGAAAGGACCTTATGGCACTGTGCCTCACCATGGTAATGTCTGCCTCTCCCTCCAAACACGGGACACCCCTAGGCAGTGGTGAGGAGTGCCAAGACCAAGAGGCCCAGTCCACAATTCTCTGCTCAGAAGCACAAGCCAATTTTGCAGTTCTCCAAGAGGTAGCTGCAAAGTAAGCCTCTGAAAAGCAGAGCATTGACATGTGGGGCTGCCAGGTCATGCTTCTAGATCTAGATTCACTCCGAAATATCCCTTCTTCAGGTTGATGCACTGTGCCCTTGTACTTGCCCTGGCTGGCGTGCTGGAGGTCCCTGACTGGAAGCCAGCCTCTTAGCATAAATACATGCAGACACCTCTTTACCTGGAACAGCAGCACCATAAACCATCATGGGTAGGCTTTCATTTTTCTTTTCCCACTCTTTTAACTTAGTAGAAAGAGTTCTAGGTTGGTTGGTTTGTGTTGACAAATCCTGAACTACCACAGGATACTTGGAGTGGGAATGGGGGATAAGGAAGTTCCCTCCTGTGTTCCCATGAGAACAGATCCCAATTCATGTCTGTCTCTTCCTGGCACTGCTCAGTGAGGGCCAGCTCTACTCTGCCGGGTCAGAGATTTGAAGGGGGACCTCTTGATACCACATACAGCAAGCAAACCTGGGAAAAAAGAGGGGAAGCATCTGGCTGTGAATGACTAAAAAATGTCTCCTTTATTTTTTAATGCCATTTCTAAATCTCTGTGTGCTGCTCCATCTCCCCTATCCCACTTCAGCCTTCAAAACCTAAGTAGGTTTAAATGACAGCCACAGGCCGCTGCTCTTGTTTTAAAACCATTATGTAATGCTTAGATACCATGACGACAAGCCCATTATAAATTTATATAAGTACACCAAAACCATGTTCCTCTGCTATACAAAGTGTCCTTGAAAAGCTTATGTTCTTTAGCCTTTCTCTCTGAACGAGACTTTTGCACCAGAACAGTGTTTTGCTGCATATAAGCACCAGGCAGCTCTGAAAGATCTGCAAAAAAGAGCAAGTCCAT
Source organism: Mesitornis unicolor (assembly GCF_000695765.1). Lineage (NCBI taxonomy): Eukaryota > Metazoa > Chordata > Aves > Mesitornithiformes > Mesitornithidae > Mesitornis > Mesitornis unicolor. The sequence continues at coordinate 77,367 of NW_010209027.1, read as the reverse complement.
TGCTAGGAAGCTTAAATGCTCTTACACTGAAAAATGTCTAAGGGTCCACAGATTGAGAAAACTAGATGCCAGCTTAGTTTGCAGCTGTGACTAGACAAGGAAGGAGAATCTATTGTAGTCTTTGAAATGGTGTTTAATAACTTAATTTAAATGTCCATCAATTAACTGAAGGAAGAAAGGTCTAAGAACATTTCCCTGAAGCTACTATAAAGGTAATTTGCTGTAATTATGAAGCCCTTTCCAGTGCCCCAGGGGCTTAAATGGCTTTAATTTACCTGAGAATCAGGTTAATAGCTTTTGACTTTAGCTCAAATATCTGTTTTCAAAGAGCAGATAGATTATAATAGTTATTTATTTGGGTTATCCAAGGTGGATAAGGACCCCTCTGTGTGTGGTGCTGTGTTAGCACAGAAGCACCCCAGGACAAAAGACCACTCCAAACACAAAGAGCCCAGTGTCTCAATGCACCTTTTGTCCTTCCATGAAACTAATCCCTCTTCCCTGAAATGTGGCTGGGGTGGGAAAGGAGGGTAGCAAGGCATTAATATTTTTTTGTCATGAATGCAGGGAGAATATCCATAGCCAATGGACACACTGTTGTGTAACGATGACCTAGGTGACATCTTGTGGGCTAAGCTTTTGTCAGTGCACTGTTTTGATTTAATAGGGCACAATCTGTTTAGCTGGAGCATTTGGCTTCTAGGTATACGAGCTTGGGAAATATCTGAATGTTAACTTCCACATTCCTGTCTGCTTTCTAAACTTGTCTGAATGCTCAAATACATGCTTGAAGTTGCCTGTTCTTATTCCAGATGGCATCTCATTGGAAACAGTCATGCCCAATGTGTGCAAATAGGCTGTGATGTGCAGAAATGTTTGCGAGGCAACCATAGGTCATTTGGCTCCTCTAGCTGCTGCCAAGGGTCCAGCACTGTTTCTTGTAACCGAAGGGAGAAGCTCAGTTTCTCAGCTTCCCAGTGAGGCTTTGAACAGCTACAGACACATTCTGTGTGGCACACCGCTCGTGGTGGCCTGATGCACAGCCACATCTGGATCACTACGTATTACATGGGACTGCATGTCGTAGTGATGGGCAACCATTTGCTCCATGGGCAAATGAAATCCATCTCAGTAGACTTTCCTCTGCCAGGGTGCATTTTATACATAATAGGAGCAAGTCATTTTGGGACAGGTGAGCACACATAAGCCCACTTTGTGCTGGAGGTGCAAGGACTCTGCCCCATGTGTGTGACTACAAGGCTGACAGACTGAAGCTACCTTGCTTGGAGGATATGACATAGATTGTAAAGTTCCACATTACTCAAGTTTAAGGCTGCACCCAGGTGACCAAAAGATGTAAGAAACAAATTTAATTGACTTTCCATAGAGTATGCATTCCCAGTGGCTCCAGGAGCATTTGAACAATTTCTGCTCTGAAAGCCCCTGAGCTCTGAGCATAGCCTACCCTACACATGGATGAGTAGCCACCTATTTATTGTAATTACTCCTTTGTCAAGAGTAATACATCAGGCCGTTTAAGAATGCAGCTAGAGATTACCTTGGATTTCAGCATGCTTTGAAATTAAGTGTCAGGTAACTCGGGTTCATACATTTTTTCCATTCTTAAGGGGAACTACAGGAAAAGTTCAACAAGAGTGATTTGCCTTAGGTATTTGAACTCTATTATTTTTACAATACCTGATATTTCCATGTCTTATCCAGGGTCAGATTTGATCAGGTTGTCATGGCCTGACCTTGGCACATTCCAAGATTTTTCCCCCTATTATTATTATTATTTATCTGCTCTTTAAAGAAATTCTCCATCCTCTTTAACAAACCACTCCACTAGTCAGAAAACTTGGACATATTTTAAGAGCTATGTAGCCAGGAGGGTTTTTCCAAAGTGCTCAAGTATCTGCTAGAAGTGTTTCAGCAGTATAGCTGTCAACATGGAAAAATGCTAACAGCAAAATGCTAAGATGAAAATTTAAGATATACAGAGGGGAAGATACTAATTTTCTGATTCACTGACAGAGGTCCTTGCTTAGTCTCCCTCTTGGAAATGCTTGCTCTCCTCCCTCCTCTGGCTCCCTGACATTTTTACCCTCTGTGGGAGCTATTCTTCTGTGCATGAAGAGGAAGATGGTGAACTTTTAGCTCTCCCAGTCGACTATCTCTGGGAAGGGCAGGGGGCTGAAACTGTAATTTAACTGAATTGCATCTCTGAGTTTGAAACTCAGACAACCTTTATTGCTACTTCTATTCTCATTTATGTTTTAAGCCTGGATCTTGCAATGGTGAACACAACTCCCAGTTCCTTTCCTTTTGGCCTAGGAAGTATTCTACCCATAACAAGTTAATGTTATCACCTAGCTCTTGATATTATTATTGCTTATATATATATAATTATGGTAATAATTATTAATTTGGGCTCTTGCAGCACTGAAGACCAAACAAAACCTAACAACATAAAACAACGAGTTGTTCTTCTGTGACCCCAGAGGTGCAATGGAACTCTGATTTACTGTCAGCATCCAGCCAATTTTACTCCTGGTAAGTGCTTGGCTGAGCACCTAGGAGTTAGGCAGAAGCCTACTCAGTGCATTTTTGCTGAGCTGCAAACACTGACTCTAATGTACACAGCTGCAGCAAATTGGGTGTGCTATTTTCAAGTCATGGTGTCAATGCAGAGGAGGCTTGCCAGCCCATCAGAGCTAGAAGAATCTGATATACTCCTTTTGCAGGCAAGGTTTGTAATTCATCTCTTGCTCTAAGCCACTGGCTTCAGTCTCACTTTTCTTGGAGCTGATTGAGCCAATGCAAATTTCTCTTGTAAATTACACCTAAATTTTGTATTCATTTCCCAATTGCATATTTGACAGAGTGAAAAAGTCATATGCAGTGGTACAATCCAAGAAGCCCCCTGGGTTTGCCAAACAAAAAGCAATTTTCTACCTACAGAAAATCCATAGGGGTGAACGCAGGAATCATTCAGGACTCAGCATGCAGGCAAGGGGCCTTGAGTGGCAGAAGGAAATGCCATGGTGAGAAGAGAGTAAGTATTGCATTTCCCCAGAAACCCTCAGGTCTCTGCTTAGACCTCCAAGGTACATGCAGCATGTCCTACAGCTCTCTCATCCTGTGATAGACACATACACAACTGCAGGGTCAAAAAAGGTTTAGTCTGGGTCTGAAAGGTTTGTTGACATAATGTTCTTCCAGTGCAGGATCTTGCTTCCTCCTTACCCCTCTCATTTCCTAGGGCCCTGTATGAGATTTACAGTCCCCAAACACATGACGTTCAGCTCTGTGCCATCACTTCTCTTGACTCAGAACAGCTGTTGGGGCTTGCAGCAAATCCACACCTGCACAACTGTCTGCAGCCAGCGCAGAACTGATGGTCTTGAACCCGATAGTCTGGTGTGGACAGGTTGTGTTTCTCTATGAAGGGTCAGAGAGAGCAGCATGGCTCCCTGCTCTCTTCTTCTTCTCTCTAGGCATCCTCTTGCAGCCTCTGCTGGTGACATACACAGGTGAGCCTGCTGTGAGGCAGTTGCTCTCTTGTTCCTGAGCTGTAGGTCCTGGGGATTGCAGGTCTGCACTACTTTGGTCTCTCAGGTGTAGTTGCCATAGAGCTGGGGCAGGACACCCTTGTACATCCTTCAAGGTGGTAACAGTGAACAGAAGCACTGACTTCAGGAGGCTGAGACACCACAATTAAAGTGACTCAATTACAGCAATGGTCTGTCACCAGCTTCAAACTTAATTTTCATTGATTTTAGTTTTAGCAGTCGACTGGAGAGAGGCAGTGGGGTAGATGCATTAATGATGAGATGAAAGCAGTGTCCATCAAATGGAGAGAGCCACAATACATTACCAATTAACATCAGTATGCTAAAAAGGGCTGTGATTAACCAGAGAGAGTGCAAATGGGAGCTGTGAAATTAGAGTCACAATAGCAGGGCAGCAAGTTATTAATGAGATGTGGCAGCAATAAGAATGGCCTTACTGTATTAAAGTACTCCCTCTCGTGTGGATTTTGTTAGCTGACTTGCAATGGCATATTGAAAAAAACTCCAAACAAACAATCAAGCTTCATTTTAGAGACTGAGGATTATGACAGACAAGGTACAAACGCTATTGCTTCAGATATGACCCTAGTTCAAGTTGCTGTTCTGACATACAAGCCTCCCTGTATCAGCCCATGGAGGGAATTGACAGGCTTGGTTGTCACAGAAGCTATCATGTCCTTATAAGGGTTCAGATTCCAGCATCTCAGTGAGTTCGTTTTTCATGGGAAACTGTGCATAATCTCTTTTCTGGCTTGCTTTGGTAGAACAGGACCATGTTTATTCTAACAGAAACTACCATGAGTGCTGCTTCTCTGTGAAGGTGCATTAAAGGAAGTGGCAAAAGTAGTGCAAATCAGCTGTATGGGAGAGCTTTCCTGGACATGAGATGCCAACCCCCTCTCATTGGTGTTCCCATCTCACTGAAGCCACAGCTGGATAATCCCTTCACATTTCCCACATGTGTTGCCATCCAGCAGCCTCTCCATTGCAAGCCCATGGAGTAAAGCAACAGCAAGGAACAGCCACCAGGAATCCTTTTTCAGCTGCAATCCAAAACATCCATGTTAAGCTCTTCTTGCCAGACACAGAAAGGAAATCCAATATGGCCAATTTTCAGCTTTTTGACACAAGGTATTTCACTTTCTCTACTGTTTTAAGACTTTTGCAGGCAAAGGAAGGTCCACTTGGCTCAGAACAGCCAACCATGTTTGCTGGTTAGCACTCTGAGGAAGACCATTTTTCTCTTATGCTGGGATTGGGATAATGTAATCTATTAAAAGCAAAATAATCGAGGTGAGAAATTACTGTAGAGTGGGAAAGTCTTACAGAAGCAGAGCAGGAGCTGTGCCAAGTCCAGATCTAACTGCTGGAAAACTGTTTAAGCAATTAAAAACCAGCAATGCAGTCTCTGGGATTTTTTGTTGTTTTTGTTTTGGGTTTTTTTTAGCAGATAATGGACTGAATGCCTTACAGTCATACAGAACACTCAAGAGCCATTGCATTAAAGTGATACAGAGAAGGCCCTTGCTGTGGAAAGGAGGTAGAAACATTTTTAATCTCATCTCCCATGGGATTATTGGGTTTTGCGTCTCCCATCAGTCTTACTCAGGCTGATAGGCAAGCGCAGCAGAGTGAATAAGCAAGCCCAACTCCCACCAGCAGCTGTGCCAATTAGCTGCCAACCTCCACAGAGATGGCTCTCTGAGCCACATTTTTAAGCAAGGAGAAATCACAATGCTCAACTGGAAAAGGGCCTCTGGAAAGGAGTGGGGGAAGGAAGCATCAGGTGAAGGAGCAGACCAGGGCCTCTAGCCTTGTGAAAGGCTAGTCTGTAGAAAGGCAAGGGGAGAGAGAGACACAGATAACAGGGAGGAATGGGGCAGTGGCCCAACAGGCTTGATTGTCTTCTCCTCGCTTTCACCTTGACACTGCAGTTGGTGATGGTAAGCAGCCAATGGACACACAGGAAAATCAGAGTTCTGTAGCCCTTTGGATGCGCTTTGGGAGGAACAGATCAGCTCAAAGCTGTGTGCTGGAGGAGACAAGCAGGGCAAGGGCAGCATCCAAGGCCCAAAGGCACATGGTATTCTTGTGGGCAGATGTGGAACTGCACCAAGATCTGGCTCATTAGGACATGTAAGTCTAGTCACCTCACCATGTACACACCTCCTTAGCAAATGGGAAACTTCCCTGTACAATGACTGTCCAGAGAGCAAGAACACTGTTTGGTCCAGCTTGCAGGTGAAGACGAATATTGCTGCCTCTCCTTTGGTCCTTCCCTTCCAAGCCTTTCTCTCAAACTCAGCTGCACATTGACTCAAGCAATGACTGTTGGACAGGTTTTCCTTTGGTCCCTGGGGACTGGCCAGTGTGGGTGCAAACTCTATCATAGGAAGAAGCTCAATCACTCAAATCATAACCCAGACCTCAGTCTCCTGAAGATCAGCAATGCCTTTACAGATGTGCTTTCAGATGAATGTGGCCCTTCACAAATAAACAATTTGACAGAATTAAACTAGGAACTAAGAGAGAAAAACCCTGCATTTTTACTGTGGATTTTTGCCTTTAGCTCATTCAGTTTAACTGCACAGAAGCAGGTTTTGGCAGCCTGCAGGCTTTTCAGATATAGCATGGAATCAAGTCTTCTTTCTCTTTAGGTCACAATACATACAACATGGTGTTAACCAGTATAGCTTCCCCTGCTCCTTAGCCCAACTGTGTAAGAGTATCTTTCCCCAAACTAGAGCAAGATGTCGAACTCCCATACCTCTCTCAGCAATTGCCAAGATGAGTGCATCTAATAATACCAGCCTTGAATTTTCGACGGCAGATTTCAGGAGGATTTAATATTACAGCTTGGATGGCAGATAAAGCTAAATCCTTAAATAAAATCTTCCTGCTGTCTTAAACCTTTCTGGAATACTCCCAGAAATTTGCACTGTGTATTTTTCTTGGTAATTTTTAGTACATGAATAAGTTACTCTGCCTTCCTGTAACAGCAGGTAATAGGGATTTATTGTGTTTGGTGGCTATTAATAGTCATAACGTGTTATCACATAAAGCACCATGAGCAGTCACAGTACATTACAAATGGAAAAACAGTGTAAATGGTGACACTTTAAATGAAAAAACTGGGGTCTATAACTCTTAGCTATAGTCTGGTTTCAGTAGCAGAGAGCAGGCTAGCTCAGAGGGGCCCTTTACAATTTCCTTTCTTTGATGTGACATAGATTTAAAACTTATTATAGTGATAGAAACCCTTTGCTAATTAAACCACTGTAAAGAGATGTTCGTGCTGTATTTCTAGGCCCTTTCATAAGCAGGTTTCTAAACACATGGCAAACTTTTCACTCCTCAATTCTCTTACCCAGTTTCGTTGTGCAAAGGCTTTGCAAAGTGGTTCAAACTGCTCAGTGGCTCAGCACTGAAGGTTATCTGCTTGGAGGTCTGGTTCCCTGGACAGACAAAAGGGGAGAGAAACTGCAGTGATTTTTCCTATTTCCTGCTACATGTAGATGGAGAAAAACAAATGGGCCAATTTCCTAGAAAAAGCTGCAATCCACAGAAAGATTTTGCAGGCTCACTGTTACTAAATTTGTCACATTACAGAGCTGTCAATAGATGCCAAAATCATTATGACGTGGCTTATTGCTACAAATCTTCTGGATAGAAAGCATGGATAAGCTTCTTAAAGACCAGATCACTAAATTAAAAAATTTTTACTATTTAATAAAATTATTCAGTGCTATTTTCACAGAACTGCGTTATGAGGTGAAGGTGATCTCCCCTACATCCAAATGTCTCTTGGTTATAGTATGCTTTGCCAGGCTTTCCTTTTAATATAAGCAGAGACTTTTTAACATACAATAGCTGTTTCAGTTCTGTATGATGCAGAAGCTGCATTCAGCAATTTTTAATTTAAAATTTTATCAGAGGTCCTTTTGGTACGACTCAGAAACATTGTGTTTCCCTGAGAAGGGAAACCTTGAAATAAAAAACAAATTTATGACAGAATTGCCTTTTCAAAACTATCTTTTAAATGAATACTCTGGGAATTGCATTTGCATGCTATTCCAGTCAAGAATGTAAAGCAAGACAAAGCTTAAACTGATGGTTTTCTACAAATAAGAAGTGAATTTGGACTGGCTTGCAGTATATTCTGAAGGAAAGAAGTCTGATACCCCTTTGGGAGCTCCAGTTGTACGAACACTGACTCTTGATGTCTTTATAAAACTACCTCCCTCTTAGGAACTGCCGATATCTGCCTCCCAACTTTGGCCCACAGGTGAGTGCCACCACTCTTTGAGTTCTTCATGAGCGGGTCATGTTTTGCTCCACTCACCAACTTCATGGGTTAAAGTCACATTTTCTCAGCCTTTTTCCAGACCAGCTTTTCCAGTTCTTGGCTGATTCAACTTCCTGTTTTGTTTCAGGTTGGTTTTTTTTAATTTCTTTTTCAAGAAAATAATTCCCTTGTGGATGTAACTTTGGCTTGGCCACTGGGGAAGCATTACTTTCTCCAAACAGATGTCAAGATTTACATTTCAGCCCACCTTATTCTTGTGACAGAAGGATTCAGCCGAGTTTCAAAGCTTTCCCAAGAGCATTTGTGCAATCAATGGTGCACTCAAAGAAAAGCCTTCAGCCGGTACACAGGGACTCTCTGCTGAGCTGAAGCTAACTCTGCTGAATAAGTTAAGCATGTTTTTTTCAGCTTTTTGTCTGGTTTCAGCAACTTGGGTGGGGTGTGATTCAAACATGACTGCAAGAACACTTTATGTCTGAATATCATCTATGTCTCAGCATATCCGCTGCTAAGCTGCTGAGAAATAAACTGATGTTTGATGTTCCTTTCCCTTCTCATTCATGGAGAATATTTTGGAGGGTAGATCAGGCAGCTCTAGTGGGCCTCACTGAGATGTGTCTCCTTTGCCCCCCCTGTTGACTGAGTTTTGGTCTGTAGGTCACAAATTCTGTCCTCAGTCCAAAACACTACATGGGTGAAGGCCTTCAGGACGGAGTGGGTGTGTGAGGAGGCTTCTTCCAGAAAGCATGGTGTATTTTCAAAACTATGGCCCCCTGGTGAAACATGTCAAATTCCTCCCTGCTGGGTCAAAGAAATCACAGTCCTGTGAAGAGATGAAAGAGTTGCCCTTTGGATAGAGAGGCTTAGTGCTCTTTAAACTCATAGCAGCTTTGCCTCCAATACTATGTGTGAGTGCATAATGCTATTTGGAAGTTGAAGAGAAAGCGTCCGACTCCAAACATCTTTGTTATTGCCCTCTTCCCAGTGGAAATCACAAGTGCTAGTCTGTGCTGCTTCTCACACACCTGTCTCCCAGGGAAGCTACTGAAGCCCACGTAGCACAGAGCTCCAGCAAGGTGCTATGGTTCACTGCTTAGTGCTTTCTTTATGGAGACTGGAGAGCAAAATCAATGACAGGTTTATATCTTTGTGATATTCCTGCTCCAAGAGAGAGGTTGGACCAGAGACCAATGGAGTTCCCTTCACACAAACACTGGGAATCCAAGAAGCTAGACCCATCACATGGGCCACAGAAGTGACCAGGATGGAGAGACCTTTGCACTTCCCTCTGTATGGAGGCTGCTGAGCAGCACAGACCTTGACACTGACATTTGTCTCTCTTCTTTGTTGATTGGAAACGCCTCCTCAGCTTGCCCCTTGCAAATGCTGCATCTGTCAGGAAATGCTGCACAGTCAGAAAAGATACCCACCATGCCTGAATGGATTGCACTGGGGCTTGCGGCGACTTCGCCACAGACCAAGGAGCATAATTTGACATATTGCGAGCTGATGGAAAAGCTCTCCAGGCAAAGCAGACTAAGGAGAAGGAGAGAAGAAGAGATGCTGAAAGGGCCTGGAGCTGTGGTGGAAGCACTGTTAACTCCAGTGAACCACAACTGAAGAGGGAAGAGAGGGCCAAACAGAGACTCTGGGTACAAATCACCTCCAACATACCCCATGGAAACTTTCATCTTACACAAGACCACCTACATCACTCCTTTCTGTGATCTTCTGTTGGCTATGAACTGCGCTGCTTGGCCTAGGCTGCCTTCCAAACCTTTTCTTTTCCCATTTTGCACCTTCTCAGCCCTGTGAACCACCCCCTGCCATAAATCCCCAGACCTTCTCCTCCCCTTCCTAGCAGCTGCCTTTCTTTTTATTCCTTAGACCTACCCCAGAGCTGTCTTTGAATACTGACCTTGGTGTCTGGTGCCAGCACCCTTTTCTGTCACCATTGCTGCCAAAGAGATTTGCCTATGTCTCTGATTCAGGACTTTTTTCTCATCTTGCATGGAGAAGAGGACAATTCAGTCTCTGAGAAGTCCCTATACTATTTAACCTGTTACTACTGAGGCACAAAACCTGGGGGATTTGTACCACTGAGCTGGAATATAAGACTCTATTTGACTCTCAGAAAAGCTAAAGATTTGCAAGTAGGTAAAAAAGTAGATTTTTAACCCTGCTGCTGTGACCAGAGATAAAACAAGGCCAGAATAGTTTATTTCCACCAGCACTTCTCTATAGCTAATAGTTTTCACTGTGTTTATAATTAGAGAACTATGCAGATGACACTGCCGTATCCCTGTATTCACAATGGTGAAGAACACTGTTAGTACATAAAGTTGGGCTCCTAAATGACACTTGCTTCTGAGCATCTCAGGACTGTAAAAGAGCCATCACTTACAAGGTGGCAGACACCATACCAGGGCCATGAGCAGCCAGGGGCAACACTGAGTCAACACCTTCACTGCAGCCTCTTTGCAAGGCATCAGGCACAGATTCCCCAAGAGTGGGGATGCATTCCTACAGCCCCCTCCTCCTCTGTTCCCTGTCAGATGGAGGCTGCATCTGTATGGCAATACACCAGCAACACTGGCAGCCAAGAAAAGAGTTGCTAGGCAAATCTGAGCAGTGGGAGGATTTTCACATCCTGCAGCCACCTGGACTGCTGCATGCAGCTCTCTTCCAGCCCTCTCCCTCCAGCCTCTCAACCCTTCTTCTCCACCCCTGTGCTTCCCCTTTCCATGCCTTATCTGTTTTTAGGGCAAATCTCTCTCTAACACTTTCATAAGTTTATTCCTTACCCTTCCCCATGGGACAACCTCATGGGACAATCCACATGTACAGATAGTAAGCAGCAGCAACTTGAGTGCTCCAAGAAGACACCTGCTTTCCCTGGACTGAAGGCAACCACACATCTATGTGACACTGAGGAGATGAAAGGGAAGGGTAAGCTCCCAAGCATGAGACACAAAGCTCTTCCCTGACTGGCTGTGTCCCATGTGCTCAGCAAGCTGGTGACACAAAAGCGGCACTGGCTCCTGGAGGCGCTGTGAAAGGAATAAAGCCCCTGCTGCCAGAAGGTAAGCAAATTACTGCAGGGTTCAGCCACCAAAAGCTAAAACTGGGTGAATGCAGTATTTACAGTTAAGGTGCTACTTTTGCATTGTATTTTTTAACATAATCAGTGTTACCCAGACCCTGGCTCCATCCCTGGCAACATCTAACCTAACCAAGGCAGGAGGGGTTTGTACAAAGCCATGCTATAAGTGCTAGCCATCCCTCCAGCTTGCAAAAGGCAAGACCCTAGCATAGATTGGCTGTAGCTTGGGCCACACCATGATCACGTTCCCTCTTTGTCCCTCTATGAACTTTACTGGGGAGGTGTGCTAGCAATTCCATCCTTTCTGATAGGGAGATGGGGATGTGGAGAAGTCACAGCTGGCATCAGAATCTGTGAAGGGGAAAGGACATGTGTAAAACATCCAGTCTAATAGAAGAGCAGCACCCTATGTTAAAACTGGTATGATTTCTGGCCTGGGGATAGAAAGCAAAAGGTGACCCAGTCACTGCAGAATAGCTGAGCAGGGATCACATCCTGTCAATCCCTGCTTCTTTTTCAGTTTATTAACACAAACTTAACTAAAGAGGGAGCTGGGAAATACTGGAAGAGCAGCAATAAGAAGTTATTTGTAAAACGCAAGCCAAAAAGGAAGAAAATTTGTAGGAGGGATTCGAAGGATGGAAATGGACTTGTTTGTTCCAGGCATAGTCTGAAAATAGTCCAGGGCTCAAGGTTATGAGAGGGGGCTGCAGCCACTGAAATATTTTTTTTTTCCTCCATTTTTGGGTTATAGAGATTGTTTTTCCACAACAGCCAAAATGCCCTTTGGAAATCACAGTTTCAAAAGTTTCAGAATACGATCAGTGATTTTCCAGACTCACCTGGACAAGGCCCCAAACTGACAGGGCTGATGCCAGAGCTGTGAGCAATGAGCTGTTGGGCTGGCTGGAAAGCCCTCTCTTACTTTATCACTCTGCAAACTGGAAACAGAAATAGGAGAGACAAGGGGTAAGAGTCATACACTTTCAGACCAGCCGTGCTAGAGGAAGTTGATTGCCCAGCAATCATGCTGCTTTGTGACTGCTATCACTGGCTACATCCCATGTATTCCAGAAGTTCCCAATGCCAGAGAAGAGAATAAAACACAATAGAGACCTCCACAGTAATTTTTATTTTTGTATTTTAGCACTGTGGCTGACCAAGGCAGGAGGAGATGGGGAGGGGTGCAGGGGATAAAAATCCCAAACAGCTTTAATAATAGATTTTGGAGGACTTTGAATTGTCAGAGACATTTTCTAGTGACAGTTTGTCTGAATCATATTTGGCACTGGTAATACACCACATCTCCTGTCATTCTTTTAATTATTTTAGAGCCTTTTAAAAAAGCATTTTAAAAATTAATTAAGAACACCTCTGATTTCAGACCAAGTGTGAGAAAATAAAATATCCCCGCTGTTGCATTTTAAGTGGCAGATTGTCCTGGTGCTGCAGATAAGCTTTCTGAAAAATCCAGCATTCCAACAACAGAACAACCCCCAAAGATAACTTAATTTTGTATCTATTTAAGGGGCTTGGGAAGTGAAGTGTAACATTTTTGAATTTAAGGAGACAAAGGACCTCAGTTAACTAATTATGTTACCAGAAGTCTGCACTAAATGGATTGGTTCCGCTCTTTGCTGATTAAAGCTTGAAAATAAAATAAGGCTAGGCTACAGCTGTTTGTAGCCTGTGGTAGAAATCACTTGCAGAGGATTTCTTGTGTGCAAAACCAGAGGGCATGAACTCTGTAGAAGGCATTAGAAAGATCAAAGTTTTAGGATTCATATTAGAGCTGAACAGGTTTTGGGTTTGGTTTTTTTAGCAACCTACTTTATGTATTTACCTCTCTGACAACACCTGAAAACTTTGTGATGTCTGACAGTCCTATTCATGCAATTTATTCAGGTGCAGATTCTGGGGTGTTTCCTGTTCTACCCTTCAGCTGTTTTGGTGGTTTATAAGTGGTCAGCAGCATCCTGGTGGAGTAGGTGTGAGAGGGAACCTTGGGAATGTACTGAAATCCACTGTGGATATATGGACAAGTAAATATGATTATTTGCTACAAATGCATTCTTGCATACTCAAAATTTTGTGTGTGTGCATGTGTGTGTGTGATTTGGGACTGTAAAGGGCCTAACTAGGATCTCATATACCAACATCTGAAGCGCTGGTCAAACCTTATTCTATCTTATATGTGGATGAACCAACAGGACTAATTACAGCAAGAATGAAGAGGGGAAGTCTCACAGGTTCACTGGGTAAATGTCTGACTGTTCTTAGCAGGTTTACCCAACACTAGTGAGGTGGGAGTGTCTCTGCTCTCCTTGAGTCATCTCAGGGAGAAGAGGTAGCCTGGTCCAGAGCAGTGAGCATTACCCAGGCTCTGACGGGCCTGTGACTGCTCCTGATGCTGCTTCTCACCTCAGCCCAGAAGGCTTTCCTTTGCCCATTTCCCCAGCTTTACAAGCAAGCAAACAGTGACACCTTGGTTGGTAACCACACTGTTTTCAGGTTATTACCTTTCTTCAGAAAAATATTGGCTAGCACAAGGCTCAGAAAATCAGTCAAGGGCCCCTTGTTCAGCTGCTCAGACCAGACTGGGAATACTTAGGGTGGCAGGTTTGCCTCACCAACCACCCAGGCCCAATGTGCTCGCTGGGGAAGCTGGGCACCTCCCTAGCTTCTTATGCCTCCTGTGCCCAGCACACAGAGGCAGAGCAGAGCAGAGCTGCCCTCTTGTATGGCGTCTTCATCTCTGACACCCTCAGTACCATTGTGCAGAGTGAAAGACCCAAATGTCTTCGAGGTCACCACCAACAGTTGGTGGGAACCACCTGTCCACCAGGAACACCCCTCAGTCAAAGGCATCAGTGTCTCGGCTCTTTAGGCCAAATAAATCAAGCCAGCCTAGACAAACCTGTTTCAAACTACATAGGATTCAACCCAGAAGGTAAAGGTATACCCCTCCAGAGCAAATTTTGATGCCCAGCTGCAGTGCTGGGTTTGTCAGCACAGCACTGGTGTAGCTGTGCAGCTGCTGCATCCCCACTGCTCTGGGGAGCCCACCTACAGGCAGAGGAAAGAGGAAGTCAACAGAAGGACTCCTCCAGTCTTGGCATGCTTGCTGCAGAGCATGACAGGTCATAGCTGCAAGATACTAGGTAGCTGGTATCAGAAATGTTTTCCTCTCCCTTCTGTAAAAATTAAAATTAAAGATAATGAGTAAGACCTGGAGGTCAGGCTCACCAGTGGTGTCCATTAAACACAGGGTTGGGGCATGTCACAGTGCATACAGCACATAGTCCATCATCCTTTCCACGGGAGTGACTACTCTGCCTTAAGGTTCTTTTTTTTTTTTTTAGTTTTCTCACCATATCATTGACTAAAACCCCAGCCTGTGATATCAGGAACACTTTTCTCCCAGAGGAGGAAGACAAACAGCTAGGTTAAATTTAGATCTGCCCTCAACACCTCCGACAACCCAACAGAGTCTGTGGCTATTATATCACTGCTGATAACTTTGATGAAATCAACTGCAGATTAAGTCAATGGCAACTAGTTTTGAAAAAGCCCATTTGCAAAGGTACTAAATTAGCTTACTGAAAAGGGAGAGGTATAGATTTCGTTCTTCTGACCCTCTCAGCCAAGGCTGCTTCCCTTCCCATCTCACCTCACCTTTGGAACTTATTAAGGCTCTCAGCTTCCAAAATATGTTTAATTCTTGACCAAGAACTGCTCAACAGGTGGGGAGAAGAAGAAAAAAAAAGGTAGTATCACTTTTCCCTTTTATGAAGGTGAGAATGCACCTGTTTCCTGTGCCAAAACTTTCCTGTCATTTACTTTTCAAAGAGAAAGAGAGCAACTAAGCAGCTTTATCCTGAAAAAAATCTCCCAGCTAACCAATCTTCTTCCTTATTTAGTGGGAATAGCTGCATGTGCTAAATGAGAACATGCTTGATGGTAATATATAGTCACACTGCTTTCATGTTCAAGGCTCCTCTCCGCTCAAAGCAGCATATTCTTGATCTGATTGTGGTGCAATTCAAGATGCCTCTCTTTCCTGAGCTACTTCTGAAGTTGACCCTGCTTTAAGTGAGAGGTTGAACCAAACACACCACCCCCCCCACACAGATCCCTTCCTCCCTAAACCCTAGAATAAAAGGTTTTATATTTTCAACACTAGAGTTTTCAATGCTGCAAAGCCTTTCCTTCAGATTTCTCTATATTGCAAGTAGAACTGAAGGGTATTTATCCTGCTCAACCCACAATCTTTCCTTGTCCCCCAACCCCTCCAACCAAAATAATTTTTTTTGGCCAGCTTGAACATGCCAATGAATAATTCAGGGTGGTTCCCTGCCCTGCTGAGGCACTATTGTCATGTTAGCCACTGCAGATCTAGTCAGTCGTCTTTGCCCTGAATAGCTGCTTGCATGCAGCTGTTCCTCTGGGGGCACAACTAATCAGTCTTAACTGTGTTCAGATGCCCAAAAGTGCAGTCAAAACAGACTGTTCTTTAGGCACAGGTCTTCCATTCAAAGTTGCAGAAGTGCTTCTGCCATTGAAGAAATCTTCTGTGCAGCCACCTCTCCCTTCAAACCAGAAAGCTGCACCTGCAGCACTAATGGAGAGAGGAAAGCAGATCCTGTCACTGCGGGTGCTGAAGGTCCCTGGTTAGACGTGGCTATGCAGTGTATTGATGGCCACAACGAGCAGGATCTGCTGAGCACTTCTTAGGCCCACCTCTTCACAGCTGATGAATTATAAACCTACAGGTCTCTTCATTGCTTAGGTCTGTGGTAGCACATCTTGCCTAGCACACCTGTATGGTCTTCTCTTCACAGTCTGCCACCAAAAGCTCACCACCAGTACCAGTAATAGTCAGCATCTCATTAAAGATGGAAATTATTTATTAATCTCTAACTGGCAGTAAATAGCAAGGAAAATAAACAGAATTATTTCAGTTACTTTGCTTGTTTATCAGCAAACATCTTGAGGAGAGCCACAAATAACTCTAGGCCTGCCACTGAGTCAAAAGCCAGTCATTCTGTCATTGGAGAGCTCTACCTGTTCTGCTGCTGACTACACAGTGTCTGTAAAAGAAATGCATACCAGGTTAGCTAATGTCACTGCAGCTGGGAGGCTGGTGAGAAAATAGGGCAATAATTTACAGAAAGAGTTGAGTATTTCTGTTCAAAAGCATCCATGCCATGCTCATGGCCACTGCGCTCTTACCTGAAGGCTTAATTGTCTGATGCAGTTGGGAGTCATGTCAGTTAAACTATAAAGTTTAAATAATTGCTATATATAGAGAGTGCTTGAAGGTCTATCACTGGAAATGTTAATAAAAGCTCAAGATAGAATCATCCTGCTTGTCTTTTCTGACTTTTTTATTTTTTGTGGGCAATTGCTCTGTGCAAGCCTTCCCCTGGCTGACCTTGAGACTCTGAATAAACAAGGTTAAAGCATGTAAACGAGAGGCTCTTCAAAGGTTACTGGCAGAATCAGTGTCAGAAACTGTTGGAGATTTCCTGGTTATCAGAAAGCTTCCAGAATAATCTCTGGAGGGGCTCTTACCCCCTTCTTCTGGTTTGCATACAGTGACTCAAATGATCCCATGTGGGCTCAGATGAAACGCAGTCAGCATGAATTCTGCAGTGATACATCTATGAGCTAAGGAAGAGAGTGGTGTATCAGTTGGGTATGTACTACTTCAGCAGATGTACATTTCTGGGGCCCCGGGTTAAACACAGAATAAAGATTTTCAGGGCACCTAATTGATCTGGGACCTCAGCTCTCATCACAGAACAAGGATTTGATGTTTCACGATTTATGAATTGCCTTGAAATTGCAAT
>NW_010209027.1:29892-60503 GCF_000695765.1 Mesitornis unicolor | reverse complement strand
TCAGCAGAGACATAAGCTGCAGTGGGGAGTGGGGGAGGTCTTTCCATTCACACTATCCTGCCCTCAGCCTCCTCCACTTGCAAAGAAGAGGAAGAGCAGGTGAAATGAGATGGAGAGAAGGGAAGAGGGCCAGGGGAGCCTTCACTTGTCATATGCAAAGAAAGACGGATTCCTTAGGAGGATCTGAGAAGGAAAAGCCAGCTGGATCTGTCCTGCTGTCATCATGTTCTTGGTGTTTCTCCATGCACAAGCTACTCTAGTGAATTTAGGATGCAGACATGCTCATCTACCCTTCAGCCAAGGACTGTGTCACCATAGACTCTGACAGAAGGAAGATGAAGTTGCTAAACTCTCAGCATAGAGATCTTTTTTTCCCTCTTTTATGATCTGAGCTGAGCTCTGCTGTCTTTCTGCATGCCTAGCTTGCCATCAGAGCTGGAGTGGCATGCGTCTGTCCTTTCTCTTCACCTTCATGACTGATTTACACAACGTTGGCGTTACTCTACTGTCTTGCCAACAAACATTGATCCAAGTCTTGAGCTGAAGGTGGAAAGACCTTCTGCAGAAAGCAAAGTAACCTGGGAGCCTGTAATAACTGGGCCCAAGGGCAAACACCAAGCAGGGAAGCAGAGAGCTGGTAGCCAGCCACACACTCCAGGGAATGATGCTTATAGGAATCTGAGAGAAAGCAGAAATAAATGGCTGTTATATGCAACACACAAGGTCCCTGCATTAGTATGCCGACTGTTAACTTTTGAGACGGATGGGATGGGATGGGATTTTTCCAGCTGTGGAGTTTCATCCTAACTCTACTGCTCCAGGGCCAAGGGCAAAACCCCATGCTGGGTGTTGAGCCCTTTTACATCATAGCCTCTTCTGTCCTGGCAGACACTGTACAAAGGGCTTGCAAGTAATCCAAAGTCTGCTCCCATAATGACATATCTATACATTATTACAGGCTCCAGGATTTCATGCAAATCCTTTTTGTATTGAAATACAGAGACAGTAAATGACTCATGGGTACAACCTGGAGATGCTGGTTTTGGCTAGAGATTTTCTGCCTTACAATCAGAGGAAAGCTTGCTGATTGACATTTGGGTAGAAAGGTATAAGACCGAAGTGGAAGATACGGACAAGTTCTGACAACCTGGAGTTACTGAGGGAGGAAATGCTGCCTCTGTCTTCTGACTGTGGCAGAGTCTCTCTCACTGCATGACATCTTAAGTCTCTGTTGAAACCGGAGTACGGCAGCACAGTGCTCTCTCCCATTTTAATGCAGATTCACTTACCATCGATTAGCCATTCAGAGCTGCTTTGACTTCAGGTAGATGTCACTTCATCGAGCACTTGTGAATGTCAGATTGATTTAGCTGCACTGCTCATTTGTGTATTTCTTTGTAGCAGGAGTTAAAGTACTTGACAAAGCCTTTAGAGAAGCCTCTGTCAAAACTGGATAAATGACAGGAGTCAGACTGCAAGGTGCGGATCACTGACTGTCAGGAAGCTGAGCATCTCCTGTGAGTCACTGTGTGTGCTGAGCTGCCAGACGTTTCAGGCTGGTGAGCAGGAAAGGCCAGCCTGCATGCAAGTCACCAGCCCTGATGCTGGATTTACGATACCACCTCACAGGAGCCAGTACCATAAACTTCCCTGCGAGTCCAGGAAAAGCTTTTCCTATAGCAGTATTTTACACTCAAGTTTCCAAAAGCTGTGCTTGATGTCCTTTAGCAGAATAGTACTTAACTCAAGGACTGAAAAAGTAAATACTTGGAAAAAATATGTGACAATGGCCCTACCTGAATGTTTCCCTGGCTGGCTGCTTTCAGCTCCTTCCCAGTATTTGGTTGCTGCTCCACCACTTCTGGTCTCTGCTTGGCGCCTTCTACTTGCCCAAGGCTCCTAGTGGATCTCTTAGTAGTTTTGGACCAGGATTCATCAGAAAATCTAATTGCTACAAATAATTAGCTCTACTGGGTGATGTATTAGAAATGCTACTGTGGTTTTAAAAGAACTTAACTTAAACAACCACAAATATATAAAAAGATAACTGTTATGGAGAAGATAGCACCTCCCTCCCCAGCACTGCACATGCTAAGAAATATGAGTACGTATTCATCTAGCTTGAGTACTGCTGCAAATAAAGTATGGTCTGGCAAAAGTCTGATCTTCATTTACTTATTTGTTTAGAAATAGTTTTGTTTCTTTCCATCTCAATTCAATTTGCACTATGTATGTTGAAGTTCTCACCATCCACTTGAATCTGCATCTGAGTGGAAAATTAAAGGATTCCTTGGCCTGCCAGCCACATCTCCTATTTCAGGCATAGGCAGCCTTTCACACCCTGTGTGCAAGAGATGCACTGTCCTCCTTGAAAACAGATGTTGTGGCCATGTGTCCATAAAAGAGCCATGCAGGGTTGTCCCTGGTGCACTCTTCCCAAGGTGCTGAATTCAACACAACTTGGACATGTTGCACTTCATCAAGTCAGATTATGACGCTGTTTCACACACACAGTCACTGAGGCTGCCTCTCCATATATATGCACCCAAGAACACAGAGGCTACCACCAGCTCCCTATTACATTAGCAGGGGAACATAGTAATTACCCCAAATAACTGCTCTGAGTTTGTATGGCAGCACTGTTCTGTCTTGTAAGAACCTTTTCTGCATGTGACACATTTATAACCTCACTTTTCAGAAGAGAAAAGCAAGTTGGGAGAGGTCAAGCCTCACCACAACTGGTAGGCAACATCAGCACTAGAAAGACTCTTGTTCCTGGGATCTGAACAATCTTATTGGAATAAAATTTGAGGAGAAGGTCTGTACCTCTTTTTCACTGCATTCCTCTCCAAGCCTGCAGACTGATTCCTCAGAACATCCAGTCATGATTGCACAGGTCTTCCAAGAGCATAGGCAGGTACCACCAGCAAACACACTAGAGTTCATCTGTGCCTCGAAATACATGTCAGCTGAAAGCATGTGACAACTGCTTTGGTTATCGCTACAAACTTCGGCAGAATTTCTCTTGGGAGTCTCCTTTCCAGTGCAGTCTTTGCAGATATACACACCTCATGTGCACAAGCCTTTGTCATGACACTCTGCACCACATGAGGTGGAGGGGTTCATCCCACTCCATCTGGGACAGCCTTTTCCCCTTCCTCTTTGAGGCTGACTTTCCATCTTGCTTTTCCTCACCTCCCTGTCTTCTAAGTCCCAGACTGAAATATCCATCTGTTATCTGAAAAGTTTGCGCAAAACAGAGCAGCTTATTAGAAAAATACTACTCAGAGAGACTTCTTCCTCCTCAGCTGTTTCATCTGTCTTCACAAGAGGCCTTCTCTGTGTGCTTTGTTAGTTCTCTTAGGCAGGCAGGATTTCCATCTTATTAGCTGGAAAAATGCTGCTTCAGCCAAGATTTCCACAATGATGAATAACACAGCAAAAACAACAAGCCCTCACATTTTATAGCAGCACATTTACAAATCCAATTTTTTTGCAAGATGGAATAAGATATTACGCAAGAGAGTAAAAATCCCTTCAAAATCTCCTTGGTGGACACATAATCTGCCTGGTAAGCTATTATAAAATCAGCACTTATAAGGTATATGTCAGCCTCCAAAATGCTAAGTACCTAATCAGAGGCTTTTGCACTCAATTGCAACAGGGGCCATATATTTCTGTTCCCTGCTCAGGCAGTCCTGTGCAAGAGAGCAGAGTGAAGGAGATGTTGCAGATACAAGCACAGTGGTCCTGGTGGTCCCTGCAGGCCTGCTCCAGAAGGGGGTTATTCCCCCCAGTCTTGAATTTTAGACTCACTTGCACCAGAAATGCTGAAACTTCATATTGAAAGACATTCACTTGAACGGAAAAAAAAACCTGTTATTTTTTCCTTCCATGGTTGCTTCAGAATGTTTGCTTTGCTTCAACCAATACTCAGAGTTACTTGCTCACTTTTTTCTGCTGCTAGGGCAGTTATTGGGCAAGGAAATACCAGCTTACCGTGACAAGTCATGTCACTTCATCACCAGAAAGACCATCCCGTCTATGCCACCGTAACTGTAATATATCAAGCTGTGGCAATGTGTAAACTTTTTGGAAAAAATCCAATTTCTTCCCTTCTCTTGAGAAGAATGTAGATTGGTTTGAGCTGGACATTAGCATCAGTTATAAAACACATCCATCTGTAAGGGCGTTGGCGGTAATTTTTCTTCTTAATTTCAGACAACTATAGGGATGTGGTGAATTGACGCTGTCACTCACCCTGCCAGGTGCCCACCAAAGCCACTCTATCATGCTCCTCCTCAGATGGACAGGGGAGACAAAATATAACAAAAGGCTCATGGGTCAAGATAAGGACAGAAAGAGATCATTCAATTACTGTCATGGGCAAAACAGACCCAAGTTGGGGAAATTAGTTTAATTTACTACCAATCAAATCAGAGTGGGATAAAGAAAAATAAAACTAAATCTTAAAAACACCTTCCCCTCACCCTTCCCTTCTTCCCAGGTTTAACTTCACTCCTGATATGCTCTGCCTTCTCCCCCACAGCAGCACAGGGGGACGGGGAATGAGAGCTGCAGTTAGCTCATCATACATTATGACTCCCCTGCTCCAGTGTGGGATCCTTCCCATGGGATGCAGTCCTCCACAAACTTCTCCAAAATTTTTCTTCTTAATTTCAGACAACTATAGGGATGTGGTGAATTGACGCTGTCACTCACCCTGCCAGGTGCCCACCAAAGCCACTCTATCATGCTCCTCCTCAGATGGACAGGGGAGACAAAATATAACAAAAGGCTCATGGGTCAAGATAAGGACAGAAAGAGATCATTCAATTACTGTCATGGGCAAAACAGACCCAAGTTGGGGAAATTAGTTTAATTTACTACCAATCAAATCAGAGTGGGATAAAGAAAAATAAAACTAAATCTTAAAAACACCTTCCCCTCACCCTTCCCTTCTTCCCAGGTTTAACTTCACTCCTGATATGCTCTGCCTTCTCCCCCACAGCAGCACAGGGGGACGGGGAATGAGAGCTGCAGTTAGCTCATCATACATTATGACTCCCCTGCTCCAGTGTGGGATCCTTCCCATGGGATGCAGTCCTCCACAAACTTCTCCAATGTGAGTCTTTCCCACAGGCGACAGTTCCTCACAAACTGCACCAGCATGGGTCCCTTCCATGGATACGATCCTTCAGGATACAACTGCTCCAGCATAGGTCACCTGAGGGGTAACAAGTCCTGCCAGCAAATCTGCTCCAGCGTGGGCTCCTCTCTTCACAGGTCTACAGGTCCTGCCAGGAGCCCGCTCCCTGCAGGCTTCCCACAGGGTCTCAGCCTCCTTCAGGCATCCACCTGCTCCAGTACAGGATCCTCCATCAGCTGCAGGTGGATCTCTGCTCCAGCATTAACCTTCACAGGCTGCAGGAGCACAGCCTGCCTCACCACGGTCTTCTCTGTGGCCTGTAGGGGAATCTCTGCTCCAGTCCTGGAGGACCTCCTCCCTCTCCTTCTTCATTGACCTTGGCATCTGCAGAGCTGTTTCTCTCACACATTCGCAGTTCTCTCTCCAACTGCAAAAATTGCACAGGTTTCTTTTTTTTTGCTCTTTCTTAAATATGCTGCCATAGAGGTGCTACCACCATTGCTGGTTGGCTTGGCCTTGGCCAGCAGTGGGTCCACCTTGGAGCCAGTTGGCATTGGCTCTATCAGACACAGGGGAAGCTTCTAGCAGCTTCTCACAGAAGCCACCCCTGTAGCCCCCTTGCTGCCAAAACCTGGCCACACAAACCCAATACAAGGTACCATTAAGACACTTTACGCTTTCTTTTTATAGATTTTTCCTCTTTGCTGTTTTAAACTCATATCAATAGGCAGCACTACTCATGGTCAAAGGGAAAGCAGTGACGATGTTAAGGCAGAGCTCACTGGAAGCCCTGGGCTCCCGTGTTTTGAACTGCTAAGCTGAAAATGAACATCTACTGCTGAAATGCTTTTACATTATTTTTTAAAATACATTTCATTTCAAGAGGTTCCAAGCACCCATCATTTTTCGTTGTAACACGATAAATATTTCTGAAAACATCTGGCTGTTGGCAAGATGATACAAAAGGACATATTTAAGAATCACTAATCATTTATAATTAACTAGAGCTGTCACTGTGTTCAAAGACCCAATATTAGTTAAAAACAGACACACACACACACACACACACACACACACACACACAAAGGCTTATAACTAAATCATCTTTTAAATATGCAAAGCCAGGAGGTAAGCTGGCTTTACCTCACTTATATTTTGTGCATCATTTAAGAATACCTAGCAACCTGTGGGTAAAATGTGAATCAGGCTGCTCTGGAGAAGTGCAGGACTTTGCAAAGCACAAAGTGATGGAGCAAAACTTGGGACTGGGAGTTCCACCTTGGTCACACCATGGGTACAGTCTCTAAGCTGCTTGAAGAAAGGTAGGACCTGACCCAGCTCTGGCAGAAAGGGCTTCTTGCATTAGATGGAATTATTTTTATTCTGTACAATATATATCTAAAGTTCTGAGAACTTTATCTCTCAAATTTTAAGTCCAGATGTGTTTTTGTCTTTCAACCAGTCACAGAACCAGATGGAACACTATTAATTTTTCAGTAAAATGTACACATTAAAAAAAAACAAAAACGACAACAATGATAATAATTTGGGAAACAGGCTACCATAAATTCAACCACTTCCTTCCAGAGAAGCCCACTGGAGGCTCTTAATCCCTCCTGTGAGTAGTGGACCAGTGCTAACAGCAATAAACCAAGGACTGGAAGCATAGTAAAGTAATTAGTAAACATGCTGGTGCATCTTCATTGTATCAGCAGAGAAAGCAAGGAATGCCATGAACTTTGTGTTTTGTGGACAGGCATAGGAAACTACCCAAAACACAGCGTGTGTGGAATTCCATGTGTTGCATTCAGTAGCAATTAGTGGAAATTTAGGCTGCTGGTCAATTTAAACACCCTTTAGGCATATCTCACCTTCTCCCTGTATTTTATGAGCCCACAAATATAATTGGTTTTTGTGTCCTCTGATTATTCCTCAGCATCCTTTCCAGCAGGATTTTCACCTAAACTTCCCCCATAGGAACTCCTCTTGCTTGGGACTCCCATTCCAGGCTGGTTCCCATCCCAGACAACAAGAGAGCCCAAAACATCTCTGCATTTTTGTCAGCCAGCTTCCTCAACCAGCCTTTTGCATTCTCCAGTCTGACTAATTCCTACTCAACTCTCCATTTAATTTAATCAACAGTAAGATCGTGTGATCTAAGCTTGATATTTCTCCTGCTTACCAAGTCGAAAATAACACTGTCTTTGATGGACCATTAACTTCTTGGGAAAGGAACCTCTCAGCTCTTACATCTCCTTATAATTTTTTTTTCTTCCTACATCTAGGATGTTCACATCTTCCATCACACCTGGCAGGACTCATGTCTTGAATTAGAGCTCAAAACGTCATTTTCCAGAGCAGAATTGAGAGCAGCACCACAGATATGTGATCTAGCAAAACTAATGCAAAGGGAAAACCAAAAAAACTCCCTAAATCTTGGTACCTCTGGTCAGAAACTATTTCTAACACCTGGAAAGGGCAGAGGCCATGTCTAGATGTGGGTGTTCTGCAGTCAGTACTGTAGACAGAAATGAAGCAGAGTGGAATAGCGTAGGGCAAACTCCAATTTGCCAGCCTGAGCTGTGATGGCAGTGGGTTCTGCTGACTCAGCTGCCCTTGACACTGCTCACAGCTGGCTTGTGGTTTCCTCTTGCTTCTGAGAGTGAAGGGAGCTTTTCCCTTTGACGTGAGCTTGCACTGGGCTGGATAGGGGGATTCTGTCCCTCCCAGACCCTGGATGGTGGAAGGAGCTAGGTTGCAGGCCAGTTGCATACCCCTCTCAAAGCTGATTAGGGCTAAATTTGCAAAAATTGACAATGGAGCATGCTAGTTCATAGCAATTACAGATGTGCTGGTGGGAAGTGGTCTCTGCAGGACTACAGTCCATTCTCTTGCTCAGAGCAGGACTATCTCCAGCACTAGTCCAGGTTGGTTGTGTCTTTGCCTTGGAAACCTCCAAGGACAGAGATCATTCACATGACTTAAGCCTACACACAAATGCTTTACTGGTTGGGTCTAGAGAGGAAAGAGGAATAAAGCCCTTTGTACAGATACCATAGTAATCCACCACAGAGCACAAGTCCTCCACTATTCTGTGTTGTAATGG
This sequence comes from Mesitornis unicolor, assembly GCF_000695765.1. Lineage (NCBI taxonomy): Eukaryota > Metazoa > Chordata > Aves > Mesitornithiformes > Mesitornithidae > Mesitornis > Mesitornis unicolor. The sequence goes on along the minus strand of NW_010209027.1, from coordinate 52,248 downwards.
AACCCCATGAGGAAAAATCACAGTTGTTTTTATCTTCCTGGAAATCTGTGGTCTTGTCTGCTCAAGAACTTATTCATTCTCACTGTGGCTAATGTCTGCTTATCACAGGCAGAGAAGGATCACAGCAAGTCAGCCTCTGTGCCAATTTGCAAGGGATGGAGAGAGGCGAGTTTGTCAGCAGCCTCACAGAGGGCTCCAGCAAGGCTCGTTTAAATATGCAGAGCATGCACAGCAGAAGGAAAAGACTGGAAATCTAGCTGTGTGAACACCATTTAAAAAGAGGCAGCCATAGTAATTAGCTTGACAGCATAACTCAAGTGCTGCTCTCCTTGCTCAAAGTTCAGAGTTTGTTGGTAGTTCAACTGATTTGCTGTGCAAGGCCAGTGAGCATGGCATAGTGACCCTTGTCAATATTATCAGCTCTGCTAGGCATCTTCATCCTGCCTTCCCACTCAAAAGGATAACAAATAGTTGCCAGAGGTTGAGAAAGCTGGGGTTGTTCAGCCTGGCAAAGGCTTTAGGGGAACGTTATTGCAGCCTTTCAGTACCTGAAAGGTGCCTATAGGAAATCTGAAGAAGAGCTATTCACTAGGGCATATAGCAATAGGATGAGGGGTAATAGTTTTTAACTAGAAAAGGGTAGATTTAGGCTGGATATTAGGAAAAAGTTCTGCTTACTGCAGGGGGGTTGAACCAGATGATATTTAAAGATCCCTTCCAACCCAGCTAAGTTGCTTTTTCTTCTGATTTCTAATTTTTTTTTAAGTTGAGGGTATTGTAAAAGCTTGAAGAGAGAGAGAGAGAAAAAAAAATTGTATCCCAGAATCATCCATCTTCTAACATCCAGCAGGAAGATGTCAGATATTGATTACTTTCACAAGCAAAAATGAAACTGCAACACTTATTTCAATTCCAAACTTTTTTGTCAATTATTTTGTCTCAAACAATCCACCTTTTGAAAAGGCTCTTTTCAGACTAACTCCAGTGTCCAAAGTGAGTTGTCATTTGAGTTTATAGCCTCTGGTACCAAACCCAGTTATCTCTGAAGCAGATAAATAAAAAACCTGAATCATTACAAATGGGAAGAAAAGATTGCTCTGCCTCTTATTAGTGCACATGTATTGTCAGCAACAAAGCCGTGAGCAAGGGGCTGAGCCTGTAATAGCCATTTCTGGAGGAGGCCTGCAAGGACTAGCGTGAGACTGGAAGCCAAAAAATAGGCCAGCTGAAACCTGCTTTGCCCAAAGGCGTGGACTGGCCTGGCCGAGCCACCCTTGGTTCAGTCATTGAGTGATAGAGAAGGTGAGACCAAAAGCAGCAGAATCACATTAATAAATAAGAAGTATTGTCTTCTAATTGTCCCATCTCACAAATAATCTCTGCTGGAGTTTCACATTTGAGAAGAGAAAGGAAAACCAAACTTGACATTGGTGGCCAACTTACCAGTGGAGATGGCACCATTTGGGTAGATAACTACCTCATCCTCATAGTCTCTCAGGTCTGAGGGCTGCTATAGCTGAGCTTACAAAGCTTTTGGGTCCAAGACATCTCATCACTGCTATAAGACTGGTCACAGCAGTGAATGTGTGCATTAAGGTGCTGAGTATTACGGTTATTTCTTCATTACTAGTGCAGGCTGCCCCCATCTCCTGGTTTTCAGACATAACTAGCACAGAGATCAGACTTGCATCCATTTTCCTGCAGAGGAAATGAAGCAGACACCACCTGGAAGTCTGCAACGTGGAAAAGGTTGGGGTAACAGACTGTGCTGCTGAGGACAACAGGAGAAAAGAGCAGCAGAAATTGCATGCTCAGGCAACTTTGCTAAGCTGTGGAAATCTTACAGATTTTGGGGAAAAGGAATTCCTGTACTGAACTGCACTTTTTCCTTCATCTTAAAACAAAAAGAAAACTTGCAGGGGACTTTCACCACATTTAAAGCTTACTGATTTTTTAAAATCTTAGTTACACCATTGATATTTTTCAGGAGCTAGGACCTAGGGTAGAATGTTGTTTGAGTCTGCTTAAATTCTGTGTGGCCCATGGTTTTGTCCAAGTCCCTCCAGATATCAAGGCCACCTGCTTTTCTTCTCCCATTTCTCTGCCTTATTACAGCTGCAGACCAGTGCTCCCATTCTGTGCCATGCCTAGTGAAAAGGGCTTTCCATTAGCAATATGCCCAGAAGAAGCTGTTTCCATCACATATAAAACTTGCTCCATAGGCTACAGATTATGCACTGGAGTTTCCCACTAAAACATTTCCAAATGACAGATCTCTAGTTTTGACTCCAGCATTACAGGATGCAGGTTTGTGCATTGTTGTTGCTGTACTTTTTTATGTCTTTTTTGGTTTTTCTCTTTTACAGAAATCAATCATGAGGTGGGATATGCTTTGTTAGTCTCACTTTACAAACAAGCTGACAATTTCCCATGAATCCAATTACCAAGCAATATTACAAGCCTTTCCAGCTGCTGAAAAAAACACTAGGACAAATATAGTGAAGTGGCATATGGTGTTTTCAACTCCCTATGCAGAGTGAATTCTCTTATTATTTATCATGGCACTAGCTTCCCCAGGTCCTGAAAGCTTTTAGTTTCTTACTAAACCAAAGACTAGGACCTATCACTTTTGAAAGCCCTGCCTGTACTGCTTCAGAAAGGCAGATACAGGATGCAGGTAGTGGACAACCATCAGTTGATCATCAGTTCAAGCCATAATAACTGGGAGATGTTTGGAAGATAATTCACCAGGAAGTGGTGTTCCCTTCTCTTCTTTTCCTTTTACTAGTGCAGGGGAAAATGGAAAAGAAACTGGAGGGGAAGGAAACAAAGAAAGAATGGAAGAGAAATGCTATTTTGAAAATAATAATAATAATAATAATAACAACAACAACAACAACAACAACAGCAACAACAATAATAATAATGCTTTTAAAAGTTTAAAGATATGGAAAAAAATTGCATGGAAATCTTTGATTCATGAAGATATTCTTCCATGAAAATGCATAAAGATACTACTAGAAACTCCCTGACAAGGTACACTTTTTGAGAACAGAGCCAAATGGAGATATTCTTACATGCCCTAAAAGTGACAGACTAAAATAAACTTTCAGGGAAGTTATGTGCAGTGCTGTGCCAAGACAGTTGTCATGCATCCAGCTGCAGAGCTCCAGATTTGCTCCTCAGAAATGATCCTACAGTATCAGTTCTCCACAAAAAAGAATCCATCATTTTTGTTACTTAACATCCAGTGGCACAGACAGTCAACATGCATACTTGCTTACTTGAATAGGATCAAATCATTCAATACATATTGAACATTTGTTATATTAATAATATTTCCTCCTGCTGTAAGGGGCAGAACAGGAATCTTGTTTTTGCATTCCTTGAAGGTACTTTTAAGTGTAAGTAGAGAGCAGGGGCAGGAACTTTTCCCTGGACACAAGATATGCTGCAATCACCCCTCCTCCCTCATGGTACTTATAGGTGAGTTTCCACTAACCTCATACTGGCAGGGCTGGTCCCACAGTCAGGTCCTAGCAGGTCTGTGAGTTTCCACCCATCAACAGGAAAGGTGTCCTGTACATACCTGCAAGCCTACTGTAAATACAAGCTGACTTCCTTTAACCTTGATCTCCAGCAACTTGGCTATGTGCCTCTACACACAAGGATAATCCTGAAAATCACAGTCCAAGGCAAGATCCAACTTCTCTGAGTAGCAGTTATTAAATTTACAGAACCCTTTTATTTGGCATTTTTTAAAATTGGCTTGAGCTAGAGTGTTTGGCTTTTCAACTTTCCCTGTATTTGCCAGGGGGTTGGCTCTAAATACTGGCACCTCTCTAACTTACAAAATTTGTGAAGCATTTTTAGAGTGGCAGGAATGTTACTGCTCTGTAAACATGAGATATTAAAGTATTAATTTATATTCTCATTCCTCTTCTACTGTGCATAATTCTGTACTTACAAAATAATATTTTCTCTAATTTTCACTTATTGAAAAAGAGCTCGTTCAAATCTTGAAGGTTTTTTTAGTGCCAGAAGTCTGGTCCTTGTCAAGGTTTTATTAATGTCAGGTTCCTCAGGACCCATCAGCTCCCATGGAAGATTAATATTGCACACAGTTCACCTGAGGAGTTTTGATCCTAAACGCAAGTGACCTCAATGGCAGACTGAAGAGCAAAAGCAGCACTATCCTTTGATCATCTGGGTATTGGACTGCCAAAAGCGCTCTTGCTCAGTGTGAGAGGAGGGAAAACTATTAATGCTCTTCTGGAGGAAGCCCCAAGCTGTGGTGGGTGTGTGACTGGATCAAAATCTTCTTGATGGTGCATTTTAGAAGAACATCCAGCCACCACTGTCAGCCAGAAGAGATGCTCTTACTTCCTGGGGTGGTTGTGTTCCAGCCACAGGATTTGGCATTTGCTCTGGTTGAGCTCCCCAGAGTTCCTGCCAGCCCAGTTCCCATCCTGTCCAGGTCTCTCTGAATGGTAGTCCTGTCCTCCAGTATAACATTTACACCTCCCAATCTGGTATCATTGTGCTTTAGAGCACACTGTTTCATCTACCATGACTCTGAACCTACATGTTATCCTCCTCATCAGTCACTTCAAAACAAAGAAAATAATTTCAGTCTGTATAGTATGAAGAGTTATGTCTCTTTTCTGGGCCCTACAAGACTGCTTTTCTCGGCAAGAGTCCCATTCTCTACCAGTAACCGAGCACTTCAAACTGCAGGCATGAATGTATTGTGTGTATAATTGTGTGTTTACTTCAGCATCCCTCCATACAAACCTAAAAGCAATAAAAGATAAAATAAAAGTAGAAAATGACCATTTAAAGTGTTGCCCAATTTTTTTCATAAATGAAAATTGTTAGAGTAGCACTGCAGGAGACTTCTTTTTCCAAGAAGGTGAGCAGCCTTTCCATTTAAACAGTCTGACAAGCTCTGCTGTTGGGCACTCAGAAAGAGACAATCTTGCTTCCACGTCTCCTTTTTTTGTGCACTAACAGGAAAACATAGAAGAGCTGACATTTTTTCTGACAAATACTTAGAGATAATCTCTTTTATTTTAGTTGCTGGCATTGGAAAAATTGAGTCTCCACCTACTCAGTTCTTGCTTATGCTCTATTAATATTTTAAGACATTTCAAAATACGCTTGATTACCAACCATAAACTGAAGAAAAAAGATGTCAGAAAGCAGGTTACAAATTTGAGCTACTCTGCTGTCAGTTCTCCCACACACACATCTGTGCCCCACTGCTGGCCTGTAAGTTATTGAAAGAGTATCCCAGGAAGTCTAAATGAAGAGACATCTCCATCCATTCAGGCAAACACACAAAAAAATCAAACAGGGAGGAAAATGAAAGGAAAGAGAGGTGGTCCTCCTGGCAAGAAAGTCTGAGGAACTATAACGTGAAAATATCAATGCATGTTCTGATACCTTTTCCTCCACCAGGATTCAGCTTTTGTGTTGGGTTCTTAATTGCAGTAGCTGTAATGTGTAATGCTTATTTGAGTCTATTTGACCAGAATTATGTAATAAATAATAAATGAAATGCATTTAATAAAGCCATTGTTTCTCCTGGCTGCTGCAAAGCATATAGCTGTTATGTATAGCTCAGAAGATGCAGCTTGGACAGCCTGAGGATGAGCAGTAAGGAAAAGACCTTGGACTAACTTGAAAAGGAAAACTGTCTCACCCAGCAACACACAGATGCTTTCAAAACCCAGAATTTTACCATTTTGATTCACTGTTGTATGGTAGATGCAAAACAAAAAAAGGTCTAGCTATCTTGTTTAAGGTGGACTTAGCAGCTGGTCCTATAAGCATCCTCAAAAGCCTTTATAGGCTGCAGATGCTGAGGTTGATAAGGAAAAATCCTTTCAGCCTGTTTTCGAATGTATATCTGATAAGGGCAGGAGAACAACCACCCAAGTGTGATGCTGGCATACACACTTAAATTCTCACCTGATGTCCTATAACTTTTTGCCTGTATATGAGTTGAAAGGGACATCTGGAGGACTCCAAACCTACTTTGCATTTGAAGCAGGACTGTTGCCAACCTTGGATTAGTTTTGTCATGGCTTTGTCTAGCTAAATCTTGAAACCTTCCAAGACTGGACAACCCAGCACCTCACTAAGTACTACAGCTTCTCTAAATACCCAACATAATTTCCAAACAAGACTCCAGAAAGCTAAAAGTGACAGAGCCCTAAACAAGCAGATCTCCTGGAGATTAGGATGCATGTTAATCTATTCAAGTAAATTCATCCTCAATTTTTCACAGAATAGCCCAATGGATAAGTAGCCCAAGAGATGGGAAAGCAAAATACTGTATTTTAATGGACACATTTTTTGCAGACATGTCTTCTCTACAGGAAGAATTGAGACATGATTGCAACTGAATACAATACATCTGAAAATCTTCCCAGGCCTTCTTTGAAAAAAATATTCAAAGAAATGAAGAAATTCTTTAGCAGCAGATAGACTATTGAAAAGCTCTACTGCGGGAGGGGCAAGGGAAGAAAAGGAGATAAAATCTTTGAAGAAAATCTCAAAAAATATCAGAGATCATTGTTAAAAGGAAAGAAAGCACAGAGTCCTAGATGTCTTTCCGTAGCATCTCTGTTTCTTGGTGATTCAGACCAAGAGGTTTGGCTGTTGAAAATTGAGCACACCTGTCCAATTATTTTACTAATATCAAGGTCGGTCTGATAAATAAATATGCTCTGAGTTTAACAGATTTCACTAGAAATAGCATATCCCACGTACCAGAAAAAGCTTCATGCTGTAAAGTAGTAATGCCATGACCAAAGGGGAGATTGCTTAATTAGCTCATTATTTTTCTCAGAAGCAATGGAAAAGATTAGCTGACTGCAGTATGGCTATGTCTGTTTCCAATAGTTACAAGACAAAAAAATTTTTAAGTGGTGAAGATTTCTAGATTAATAGTTGCCTTTAAAAAAAGAAGTTTATTTTATGTAGAAAATGTAGACTTTAAGAGCTACAAAATCCCTGAAAACTACTCTCAGAATAAAGGTATGAGCCCTCCTAACTCCAGAGCAGAAGCCATGTGACAAGGTCAGGAGGAAGAATGCTCTGGGGAGGAGGCAGTTTCCGGAAGGGACCTTTCCAAGTATTGAGCAAGATGAGCTCCTCCGTACCAGGCCACTTAAATCCTAGGAGCACCTCTGCCTGACATGTTCCTTTGGCCATACCAGCACCTCCAGAGAGCAAATTCAGCAGAACACAGAGAGTTTCTTTGCTGTGGGCAATGGCAATTTTCTGAAAGCAATGGCTGTGTTACTCCAGCAGGTTTTAGTTGGCTCCGGCAGGTGTTACCAGAATGAGTGCAATCTGTTCTTGGAGTGAGAAGATGCTTTCCATTAGAAGAATTGCTATTTCCTCCCACTCATGAGGCTGCCTGTGTAAGTGAGCTGTAGCAACGGGGCATGGGATGAGAGCAGTTTTCTAGACATCAGACACCACCTTCCCCCTCCCCACTCCAAGGATGGAGTTGACATGATAGCTTCCATTTACTCACACTGAGAGATGTGCATTTTCCCCTAGCATCCTTTACTAACTCATCTAAATGCAGAAAGCTAAAAATTAGCATGATTTAGGGCTTCAATTAATTGTTCTTAAACCAGTGCAATCCCTTAATCTGGAGTAACCCCTACCTCCTCGTTGGGAGGGTGATAAACATTTGAGAATGAACTGAATGTCCTCAAGTTGATAAAACTGAAATACAGCTTTTCTGGGGTCCATATTTGTGGCACCATGAACACAAAATCAGAGTCTTTTTCTGCAGCCTAGAGCCCAGACTGTCTCTGGCTCCAAGGACTCTCAGTACAGTACTGCGGTGCAGATGAGGAGAACCCTCATGCAGAAAGGTTGGGTAACTTGACCAATGGCACACAAAAAAGCTATGCCAGGAATGGGAGATGACTCTTCCTGAGTGTGCCCTCTGAAGAAAGACACACCATTTTAGTCCTGACCTTTGCATAATACAAGCTACAATGCTTAGGCCAGTCATTTTAAGGTATAGCTCAGCTATTCACATGTGCCTAAAGCAACTTCCCCAATCTGGACTTGAATGCACTTACAAGAGGAGAATTTATGGCCACTAGAAGCTCATAGCAGTGTCTGGTCCTCCTCCTTGCCAGAAAACAGGCTTTGTTTCTCATATGAACTTTCCTGCCTTTCATTTCCAGACATTGTTTTTTGTTCAGGTTTTCTCCACTAGATTAATAAAGCCTTTGATACCTGCCATTTTCTCCCTATGAAGTTCTTATACCATGTAATCAAGCTACTTTTTGATCTTCTTCTCAAAAACCAGACTGCAGTCTTTAAGAATTACTGCAAAGTATCTTTACACCAGACCTGTGCCCTATCTTTCCAAAGTTGCTGTTAAAGAGCAACATACATGTTGTGCAATTAGCCCATATCCCAGAGAGCAGTCCCGTTCAGGAGTCCTGTTAGGTAAAGGCATGACCAGGAACAGTACCCCAAATAAATGGACCTAATTGTTGTGTTAGCATTCACAGGATTTTGGGTTTAATCTGCTATAGTCAAAGGGCTCCCTGTCCTTAGCTGTGTGTCCCAGGCCTCTGCCATAGGATCGGCGAGGTTACTGCTATAACCACATCTGTTGTCAGCCAGGCGCACTGCTGTAAGCTTCAAACCCAAGTGAATTTATTCCCAGCATATCACCTTGTCATAGAGACACCTCCATAAGAAAAGCATTTTGGACACGGTACACCAGTCATGACCTGTTTGATCCAGGCATCCTGAAGCTCAGGAATACAGCAAATTACCACTGTATGAAAGATTAAGGTCTTCAGAGCTTTTATTGAGCAAAGCAATTACATATGCATTTTACTTGTCAACACAAGGCTACTAAACAAAGAGCTCGAGATTTTGACAAAAGCTGAGCAGAGAAATCATTGTTGAAACCCAATAAAATTCTCATGTAAGTTTTTTCCTAAAACACCACAAGTTGATCAATGTATTTGATTTTTAGTCTCCTTTTTTCTCAAGGTCTAGGAGAAATGCTTCAGATAGCTGTCTCATGGAGACCAGTCTCTCATTTAACGGGCAGGGCTAAGTGTAGGACAGGACATTGTGGCAAAGCTGCCCAAAACAGTCATGGAAGATGTTAAATAGATATTTAACAAATGCAAGAAGCAACTACAATGGTCATTCCCTTAGCAGTTAGGGAGGATTAAATATCTGAGAGAATAGCAATGCTCTTCCATATTTAATAATATGGAAGGGTTAAGAAGCTACAGCCAAGACCATGCTGACCCTATGATTGTAGAGACATGGAAGACAACCCATGGGACTCTCCTGGCACAAGAAAAGAAAGCTAAGACCAACAGATATGCCTAGATACACAAACAAGGGTAAACTTTCATGCAAAAGGATTAACGCAGCAGAAACAAGTTTCCTCCTTTGCAGGCACTTTGGAAAGTGCCACAGTCCTGAGCACAGTGGTTTGTCAGAACAATGTTGAAGGATGTGCTGGAGGAGGGATAGGATGATCCTAGTCCCTGCTGCAGCACACAGCAGGGTTGACTGTGGTCTTTGCAGCCAACACAAGGTGAAGATAATACAAAAGACTGCACTATCTGAGCCATTAAGCTCTCCTAGACAGTGTACTGCTGCCTGGGCAGCTAAAGCAGACATCACAGTTCCTACATTTGGCAGGACACTTTGAAGCCAACCAAGCAGCCAAGAATGAGCAGAGAAAGAAGATTTGTTTCACCCAAAGCCGAACACTGGTAAATTACCAGATGAATCTTAAAAATGGCTGCTGAGATGCTGGGAGTACCTGGATGGGAAGACCTGATTTAAGTTTCCAGTCCAATCTCCACTTGGACTTTGTCTCTCTAAATACAACAGATAGTTGTCCTGCCAGATTAACCTCATCACAGTCTGCCTTCTGCCATAATTGAGTTTCTGCCTCATCATCCAACAGAGAAATGACTCAGCGTCACTTATGGGAGGAAAGTGTTGCTTCTCTCTTTAGTCATTTCCTCCAGATTCTCTGTCTTGGAGGAAAAAAAAAAAGAAAAAAGAAAAAAAAAGGAAGCTATTTCTATTCTTGAGATCACTCCAATGTTTCAAAAATTAGTTTTGTCCTAAGTCCAGGATATATCACATCCTTCTAACCAAAGACAAGACATCATGGGAGATACTGCTTGGTGAGTGAGCCCAGCCCAGAGAAAATGTTATTGCTCTATCTTAATTTTCTGCTTTTCGGCAAAACAGAAATATGCTGTGGGAAATATTTGCTTTTTAAAGAGGTTGCAGTTTTGATCCCTTAGGAAAGCTAAACTATTCCCAACCAGCTCTGCTCAGAGTAGAATTTACGGCCCTATACCTTTTCCACCTGGGTTTATCTATCAAAGCTTTGCCTCATTCTAGTCAATTAAAAACATCTCTTATTTTATTATGCAAATGTATGGGGAGTAAAAGGGCTCTAATATCTAAGAAGTGTCACAATAAAGAGAGAGATTTTAAACTCTACCAAATAATTTTTGTCTCTCCAAAGCAATATGCAGCCCTTCACATATATATGTTTTTGCTACGTTATGAACACAAATCTACTAATTACATCTTAATCTTTTGATTAAGGAACATTTTTCTCCTCATCTGCAAAAAAATACCTTCTCCAAAGCATTCTGGAACCATAAGTTTAAAGGTATAGGGAAAAGGAACATTCAATATAATGCTACCAGGTAAGCAAGCTGCTACCATTGACACCTTGCCTGAAATCCTGCTCTTCATCTGGGTTTATTATAAGCACAGTAATTTCAGTCCCCTCTGATTACTTTGAATCCATTAGCTGATTTCAGCCCAACTTGACAGAGACACTTGAAAGAAAAGTTAATCTCCTATGTGTATAGTAAAAATCATTGGCCAGACCACAGAGAGAAACACTTGACAGGGTCCTCGTGGGGAGACGGGCATGTCATTGTCACCTGGTTTACTCCCTTGGAGATGGCAGCCAGTCAACCCATCAGCATGTGTGTAGTGGCTGGCCATTTAGCGTGTGGCCAGTTCTGGACCAGCCTCAGCTGTCCCTGCGCTAGCACAGCTGTCCCCAAGGCCACGACTGGGAGAGAAGTTTATTGCTGTGGAATAGAAATCAGTTTTGCAATAGATCTGCTGCTGCCTGTGTGCAGTGAGATAAGAACAGATTGCCCAAAAGCAGGGTTAACACTCACTGAGGAGGACCTGGAAGGTGGAGGGAAAAACCTGTGACCAAGGAGGTGAAAACCACTCTGACAGCACGGTTCTGGTCTGACATCTGGGAAAGGATGGTGGCTGGTCAGCAGAGGAGCAGCACAGAAACAGGATCCAGATCACCATGTACAGATGCAGAGTTGCCCAGACTCTGCTGGACTAAATTCTGCCTCATAGCAGGAAGGGGCCTGAGGCCACAGGATGGAAAGACAACACCTTGGGCACAGAAGATCCCCTGCATTTGGGTTCCGGGTAGTAGGTTACTCTTCCTCTATATCAGGACAAGGGAGAAGAGAAAGAAATGTCTCTACCCACAAATACCTTGCTTGCAGAGAGAGGGAGAGCATGAGCAGGCAGCACATTCTGCAGAGTAGTTGCATTGCCCAGATTTGGCCCTTCCAGAAAGAGTTCAATTCTCTCACCACGTGCTATTTGCAGCTATGAAAATGTTGTCCTTTTTTGCAGGGGATGAAAAGATGCTACTTTTTCACTAACAGCTCAGCAGATGTTCTCTCTCATTCCTGACAGTAGCCAACTACTGTTCAAAAATCTGGGTGAGATGTATCCATCATTCTAGTCACATGTTGCCAGTCCCTAATGTAAAGCACGTATACAAACTGGATTCATCAGAATTCATCCTGCACTCGTGCTTTCACAGATATTTCATCCTTCCTCCAACTTCTCCACGCTTCCCTCTCTCCCACTCCCTCCCCCTCCCGACAACAGTAAGCAAAAAATCATAAGGAAGAGAAAAAATCCACCACAACACAACATATAAAACAACAGAGCAACTTAACTGGACCAGATGGCATCCACGAGAAGCTGAAATACAAGCACGCATCAATTACTGCAATAGTCAGCCCTCATAAACTTTCAACAAATATGTTCACATAAACAAGATCCTACATTCTGCATCCTAATTAATTTTCACATTTGTACAAAACCTCTTCCAAGAGCAAGAGAAAATATTAAAGGAAGACTTGCTCCAACTGTTTTTTTTCCTCAAGTAATTGAAAGAAAATTCTAGGTTTTCTATTTCAGAAGAATAATTGAAACCTCTTATCAATTTTTTTAAATGGATTTGAAGAAGGGCTAGTTTTACCCACAGGTGTAGCTTTTTCTCTGGAAGGGGATCCTAGACACTTAGATGAACATAAAATGTGCTTTTACTTGGAATTAAATGTGAAGTAGGGAAGGAAAAAGAGAACCTGAATGCCACAGCAAGATCCCAAGCCAAACTGCAGAGGAAATTCAGAGTTTTTCAAATAACCGATTCTTTGACTCAGTAGCTGAAATGAGGAGGTGGGAAGACTTTCAGGATGAAATCTAGGCTGTTCTGCTTGACTTTGACTGGGCTGAATGTGGCCTTTGCACTGGCATTGCTTCCTGTCCCAGCTTCTGTGGTCAGCACACTGCCATTTGTGTGCGAATGATATGGGGTCAAATCTTCAGCGAGCATCACAGATGGTCTCAAACTAGGAAAAGGTTGTAAAATCAATTGTGAAGAGCTTATGGTTTCTTCTCATCCTGAAAATAAATATATGTATATGTGTGTGTATGTATTTTTATCTGTCCTATGGCTGGCTGAAAAGTGGAATCATTATTTTGCTGTTTAAAATAATTTAGCCATTATCTCTTAGCTGGCAACAAAATTCTCTATGAATGTCCCCCTTTCCTCAGCAAACCTATTCATTTGAGAAGTGCTCTGATATGTCTTAGTTAATAATGTTTCTGAATTCAGAATAGTCATTCTGTCCACAGTCCTAGGAAAGGTGAAGAGGATCTGTGACCATAATAGAGGTGACCAGTTCAGGGACACTAGCCCCATCACACCTCTTCTAAAGAGTGGGAGCAACTTCCCCAGCCCCACAGCAGGCCCCCGCCCATGACAGAAACATGGCCCTGGGCATCAGGGGATCAAGCTTCCTCCAGAAAACTGGATCACATAGCAGCATCTCTTGCTTTTGGAGTGTCCCTCCTCATTAAATGGCATCACTGGTGATCCTGCCCTGTAGTTTTCCATCCTCTGTTTAGTAAAGCCTGGACAGCTGCAAGGGGCATATCCCTGTACCACCAATGGCCAATACACAGGCAAGCAGCTATGATGGGGAAGGACTTTTCCAGCTGACACTGTTATCCTAGCAGTGACTATGCAGCCAAGGTAGATAAAAACAAATGGCTCTGTGGTCTGGTTTGAAGCACACCACTCTGGCATCTCCCAGCAGAAAACTGGCTCTTTCCCCATCCTGATCACCACTACCACTAAGTCCATGTTTTATCTAAATAGTTTAGTGCAGTTTGTGGCTTTGCTGTGTAAATTGGATACAATGCATATCTGTGTGCTTTGTGGCTGCATAGGAGTTTGTAAAATTACATATTTCAGCTCCAATGAAGTCTTTTGTTGTAGAAAAATACCAGAATCGAGCTAAGGTTTGAGAGAGAGACAATAGCTTCTATCTAACACAGCACAAGCATCATAAACTCTCATTTCAAAAGAGGTGGAAAATACGGATACATTGGTTTAGAGGAGGAATTGTCAAATATGACCTGTCAAGATGAAAGCAGACATGTATGCAATATTCCATGTGAGGGAGGCTAAAAAAACTGGCCTTATCATCAATCTCAAAATGCCATGTAAGTGATCAGACGACTGTTTTTCTCTAGAATAATTTAACCTAGGGGCTATTTACCTTCACTTTAAACACTGTAAAAAGACGCTGGATTAAAAGTTTGTGGGGTTTTTTTGTCCTCTTTCCCCCCACCCTGCTCTGAGTGCCACTTGGATTTGCTTTGGTGCTAATGGTGCTACAGACCAGTTATTCCACCAGGCCATGCTGGTTGCAGTTTTTTCCTTATACATGTGAGAATTCTTCACAGAACACACGCTTGGTGAGTTCCTCTCCCTGTCTAAGTTGCTGGCAGTTACCTTGTTCAAATTTGGCATCCGCGCTTTGCAGCAATTTCTCTGACAGCAGGGTTGTAGGTTTTAATTTTTTTTTTCCCTTTTCTGGTAGCTGTGTTTCTTGGGAAACCTCCTCTGTAAGGCTCAGGACACCACTTCAAACCACAAGTACAATGGGGCACAGGATCCTGAGCAGCCTATCAAGAATGTAATGGCTTCTGCAAAGACTCTTCTCTAAGATGTGACACTTCATGAAATAGGTAATAAATAAATAAAAAACAACAAAACCTCCAAACAAAACCCCAACAACTAAAGGAACACAATGCAAAAGCTATTAAGATTCTAGTGACACTACTTACCTGGCTATAAATCCAGCTGCCATGAAGATGGAAACCCCCATCAGCCTCTGAAGGACCAGGGCGCAAAATTAAGATGTAGTTTTAGGTGGAAATAGGCAGAGTATAAAGTATAACCAGGGGCTAATCCAACTAATAGGTAAGGAAAGTCCATAGGTAGCAATAGCCGCTATTGCTGAATCTACAAAAATGGGGACCACAGATTCCTAGGAGATTTGTAATGGCTTACACAGAGATGCCCTCCCCCAACAAACTGGGATCTGTACCGTACCGACTGGTGTTCAGAAAAAAGTGGCAGGCAGAGAGCTGTGGGAGCCAAGGGAAATCTCCCCTGGAACCAGGCCTCGAAAGACCCAATGTGTTCATTTGGAAGAGCACTAGAAACAAACGGCTATGTTTATTTGCTGTGAAAAATCTTGTAAGCATGGGCAGGAAATAAGACAGGTCTGTCCCAGAGAAGATAAAGCCATTTTTGGTTTTTGAATAGAGGGCAGGAGAGTGGCATATGGAGAGAATTCAGTGGCTAGCCCTGGAGCAGCTCAGTGCCCTGGTCCTCATCCCAGCCATAGCCAAGCACCCACTGTGGTGCATCAAGGTACACATCCGCTGTGTGCAAAGATCATGAGGAGCTGTATGGGATGGGACTGTTATTTAATAATACTGAGGTGTTGCCATGCATTCCTTGTGGGCAAAAACACAGCGAACAGCAGGGAGCAGATCAGACCTGCTGAGGAACCACGGCCTACATGGAAATGCACTGCTTTCCTTGCCCATCTCCAGATCCCTACCAGAGATGCTCCCTCTCTCTGCAAAGCCTCTCCTTCAGATAGGTGGGCAGGATTTCCTCTTCCAGACTCTGCTTTGACATTCATGGCTGCCAGCACAGGGAATAGAGCTGCCAAGATTTTGTCAAAGGCTCACAGGAAGCAAGAACTTTCTGCAATCATCCTCTTTGCCAGCGCACCATGAATCTGCGGCTGCTTCAGTAACAATGAGCGCATATCTTCAACAGTGGAAAACTCAGCCCTACAGCGTCATAGTCCTGATAGACCACACAGCTCAGGGTCCACTGTCACCAGTGGCAGGGCTACCTGTGCATTAGCTCCATTAACTTAACTAGGATGAGTGTTTCTGGCAAGACAGTGAAATAATTTGTTTCTCAAGTCAACACCTAATCCTTGCTTACATCAGAGCTTTCATATCAACTATAGTTTAACTCCAACAAGCTGGTAACATACCTAGGTAGCCTATACTGCAGGTACATAGTGGCATCCAGCAGTAACACAAAAGCATGTAAGTTAACCATGTGTGTCAGTGAGTGATGGGGAAATCTCTGTTCTGGTTGGCATGTTAGCCAAATTAGACTTATAGCAAGGATTCAGCAGTGCTGCAGGTATTTCAGCAGTGCTTGCAGTTAGGGTATCAGCTGTGCATAAATCTCTCCTCATTTGACTACCCAAGCAGTGTTACAGGGACATACAACGTAATGAAAAAACAACTGGGAAACTTGCTTAAACGCAAGCCTCATGCATTTTGGTACAATACCTATTTGCAAGCATGTCTTTTCAGTGCAAGTATCAGACTGTTCTGCACTGCCATGCACAGGCACATGGGCCAAGCAATGGGGTCTTCAGCATCCAGGCAGCCCACAGGTGGTAGAAGATGCCACCTCTTTCTAGCCAGTTGTGCACCATAGATCAGTGTGGCCATACCCATACCTCACTACCTTAGACTCCACAGCCCAAACTGGGACTGTGTCAGTTGGAAGCAAACTTAAGCACAAAGACAGAGGACGCCTTGAACATGCATATATCTGCTAGCCTGAAGAGAGACGAAGCAGACATCAACAGAGGTTAGTTGTGTGCAGATGGAGTTTCTCTGTAGCACACAGCCAAAAGCATTTGAATTATGACAACACAAGTGCTGCTTGTAGTAGGGTGGGGATCTCTTTGGGAAAGTCAAGCAGTAGACCCAATAATGATGTCACCTACATTTCTGATGGGTGCTTTGGACATAGAACTAAGAAAGACAGACAGTTATAGCCCGTAGTGTCTTTGTTTCAACTCCTCTCATCCAAGCAGTATAGCCAGAAAAGTCTTTCTGCCTCTCACTTATTTGTCCTTTCAGTACCAAAACTTCCTGCTGGCTTCCACCTGATCTTGGACAGGGACTGCACCACTTGGGTGTTGGTCCTCTATACACATGTGGGCAAGCTGGACTCCCTTCAAGACTGCAGCCTGAGCTCTCTTCATCCTGACACTCCTTTCCAGTGAAACAACCCATGGAAGAATAGAGAGATTCCTGCAACTTATGATTTCTCCCTTTCTCCCCTCACTTCTACCTGTAACTCAGCTGTGCAAAGTTGCTCTCCACCTCTTCCCCATCCAAGATCTCAGGCATCCACTTCCCCTTTCCAAGCAGGTCCATGAGGGCGCAGGGGATGGCACAACACACAGCTGGCACTCACCAGGGCACAGAGAGCTCCCAAGCTCATTGCTTTCCTGACAGAATTTAATCAAGGTTTAAGATCTATGAATACAGAACTAGAGGTCCCAAAACAAAATGAGACTTGGGATAGAGGCTTGCACAAGTAGATTGCAACAAGAACTGGCATTTAGTTGCAAGAAGGTTTTACTTCAGTGCTACTTTTGCAGGGCCTGGTAATAATTGGGAAAAGCACACTCATCTAGAGCCAGCCAATGCAATTAGAAATACAGGAAAAGCCTGATGGTTTTTCCATGCATGAAACATTAAGAAAATTAAGGCATTTCTCTTCAGTCCAAGTATTGACTGTAATTATAGATAGCAGGCAGCCTTAGCTGCTATAAAATCTTGAAGTGTTTTTATATTGCTACTGTTGTAGTTTACTATTTAGGAACAGGACAAAGGTTGCCTTTTAATGAAGTGCAGTTTCACAGAACAATGGAAAGGAGGACCATTACTACATAATACTGATGACTTTTCCATTATTAGCCTGAAAGCACTTTCCAGGTGAATAGAAACAGGTTTAAACTTGCTTTAATATTTTTATAATGTTAATTTCCCTTAGCAGCTCACCCTCTGGGTAATCTCTGCTTGGAAGAGAGATTTCTATCTCATAAAAGTGTATTTAGCATATTTTAGTTTCTCAGAGTTTCAAGTGGCTCTTATGGTATGGTCAGGGCAGTCACGGGTCAGGAAAAACAGGTTACCCTGCAGGCATTGTCTCACATCAGGCCCCGTTCTTCAGTTGTTGGCATCAGGTGGTACCCAAGAATTCAGCCTCTGTCCAAAATCACTCTGCCATCTCCTAGTTCACAGGTGAAAGCTAGCCTTGGAGACATTGGTATATCTATAACCCCGGACAAGTGATATGGACTGGAAAGAGGTGACCAAGGGCACCTGAGGACACAGACTCCAAAAGTGTCTGCAGTCCAACTTTCCTAGCTGTGAAATAGGACCTATTAATAGGACCTATATTTCATACCTGTGAATGAGAGGCATGTTGGTAGAGAAGTTGGGCTGCTTAAAGGCAAATAATGATACTCCCATCATAGAGCATAGGCAAGGCTTACTAATATTGAGAGCAGGTCACATTGCTCAGAAGGCTTGTCAAATTCTCCTGCATGTTACAGCAGGAGAATCAAGGAGCTGCTGTGCTAAGCAGGTTTTGTCAGAACCACCCACTAAACAGTCAGACACCAAAACCAAACAAACAAATAGAAACAAACAAACAAGCAATTTTTTTAAAAACTGCACTAAAAAAAAAATCAGTGACTCAAATTAAAAAGCTACCAACAAAATAATTTCACTTCTAAAGGTGTCAAACATGGCAAGGCCAAGTCCTGCCCCAGAAGACTCAATCACGCTGTGCAACACTTTCCTGAACCTGCCACCCTGAGCAGCAGGTCCCTTAGGGAGACCAGGGGGCAGGTTCCCCTCTCTCCTTCAGGCTCAGGAGAAAGAGTAGATTGGGCGGGCATATCCTTTACCCTAGGGAGGGAAGTGGCAAACACCTGGCACTCAAAACCTACTTGGAGCAGAGACAAGAGTAGGCTAGTAGGATACTCCTAGTATCCTAGTAGTAAAGTAGACTAACTACAATACTCCCCAGGTTACCATAGCTGCCATGTAAAAAATGTGACGGTTTTTTAGCCCAGACAGATGAGCACAAGAATCTCACTGCAGGAACCCCAGATTCAAGGGGACCAAGCCAAATTTTCTGCAGCATCTGATTTGTTTATTCAGATTACACTGTTTCACTACATTGTGCTCCACTGAGTTGGATTAATATTTTTTACTTCATTAACTCACAGCACGACTTTAAATGTAAAAGGGAAGCACCAGTTAAAATTCCTCAGAAGCAATACCTGCAATTGTACCTTACTACAGCTTTGTATCCAAACTGTTAGAAAAAGTTAGAAAAGCTCCAAGTCAGCCTCTGGAGTTTAAAGGCCTTCAGAGGCCTTCAGAGGCACCTTCAAGGCCTATCAGAGAAAGTTGCCTAGGCTAAGGTTAAACCTGAATATAATTAGTTCCAAGCCTTGAAGGAATAAACCTAGGTACTAGAATAGACTAAAGTAGTATTTAATTGCTGACATATTAGCTTGAAGAGGTAAGACACAGCTACAGTTGTGATTTTTTGGTCTACCAAAATTATTACAAAGAGTCATATGCAAAAGCAGAAAGCATCACTAATATCCTTTGATTAGCAGGATTAAAGAATTGTTCTTACAACACAAGGTCTTGTTATCTCTTTTGTACTCACAGCCTCCTGCAATAAGTAAGACAGCTAGCCAAAATGAAGTGAAATTAATCTCATTCATGCATACATTTAACACACAGCAGACGTATATCCCAAGGGCTATTCAGGGCACTGTCTTCCACTGTTTCAACATTTCCACTTACCTTATGCAGGCAACAGTTACCTTAAAAAGTAAAAGGCTCCAAAATCTCTACATCAAACCGATCCAGCCCAGCAACTATCTCACACAAGCATCCACTGGCAATGATATCCTAAGTGCTCAGTCAATACACATCTCAAGGCAACCAATTAACACATCTCAAGTCTTTATTTCCTCACTATTCAATTAACAAAACCTAAAGGCTATTTCTTTGTCAGAGGAAAAATCACTGCTACTTCCCTTTATGCTCAGTCAATTAAAAAAAAAATTAAAGAAAATCACAGGTGGTTACAGCTCTCAGGGGTACAGTTTTTCCCTGTGGCTGGAAGTGCCAGATGATCTTAATCAGGTCAACAGCCTGGAGTGTGGAGTGGTCTCCAGCCAAGTTGATTTAAAAGGGTAAGTCTAAGTAAGCCAAGCTTGTACTAAGAAGGTCATTATAAATAAAGGTCTGTAAGTCTCAAAAAGTCCCTGAAATACAGAGATCAGTGGTTTTAGGGAGTGGGACTTACAATGGTGTTACAAGAGTTACACAGGGAAGTCCTAGCTTTCATCCAGGTAAGAAAATGTCTGAGGGATATAAACGTCTGGCTGAGAAGGGCCAGGTGATAGATCTACATGCCTTGTGAACAGTTTCATGCCCCATCCCTGTTCCTTTTTCACTAGGTCTTTGGGAAAGATCTTCCTCTTTTCTGCTGCTTATGATGTTGGTACCTTCCAGACTCTAGAAAGTCCAAGGACATATTTTAGAAACTAGCCAAAGCCTTTGCTGTGTCCTTCTTCCAAATCTCCAATGACCTGGTAGACCAACACCTTTGCATAGGTTTCTTTCTATAAGAAATGTCATGAGAATTTAGAAGAGTAAACCAGGTTGACTTACAAGTATGTTGTCCAAAATGGAGGGAGAGAATTATTTCTTGAATATTATCTTCTGGATTGAAAACAGTTGCCAGAGCAACTGGGTTTGCCACAGAAAGTGTTAACAATCATCTTTCTGTCAAGAAAAAAAACACCCTCTGAAATACCAAAAACATTAATAAAATAATTTCCACACTCCATTAAGGATGTAGCCATGGTAAATAATGAGTTTATTTTGTTTTCTCCTACTGGCAAATTGCCTTTTAAATTTTAATCACTTCTCTAAAGCAGCTGCCAGAGTTGTTCTTTTTCTATAATGCATTTATATACTGTATAGTAATTTTATTGCCAGTTTTGATACATATAAAATGGCATTGCATTAAAAATATAAATAAAGCACAGCAGTGTGCCTGCTGCAATACAAAAAGCAGCAATCATTTCCTCAGTGCATCAAAGGAGATCTCAGAGTGCTCTGTTTCCTAGCAAGCATTTCTCCTGAGAAACCAAAACAGATTTAGTCAGAGCTGGGCATGAAGAAGAGGTTTCTATGCTGGACTTCAAATACATTGTGAAACATTTTAAACAGAATTTTCTACTCTAAAAAGATCCCATGTTGTGCTTTGTGGAATAAAAGACATGTTGATGTGTAAAAATGTTGAAAACCTGCATAAAAGATTACGTTTACCCCTCTGCTCCATAATAGATGTTCTTCTGATTTACTTCCTTTTCTAAAGGACATCACAAAAGTGACTAGACACTTTTCTGGGTAGTTTGCCTGGTAAATCCACCATGGGCATGTCCTCAGGGTAGTCAAGTAGTTACAAATACTGACATCACTAGAATTCAAGTCCTTGATGTTTTATTTACTTTAATAAACCCAGTTTGCAGCAGATAGATAGATAGTGTGAATAAAGAAGCTCACACATGGGGACGGAGAAACATAACTGTTCAAACAAGCTTTCCAAAGTACACCAATGAGCGCGCATCCCTGACACCCCAGGGGCAGCAGTGCAGCACATAGCTGCCACCCAGGGACATGGTAGATAGTGTAGATACAGACAGGCATCATTTAGAAGGCAGTGTTTGGTCCTGGAACAAGGCAGGTCCACAGAGACATGTGGCTTAATTAAAAATTGCATCTTTTTCTCAGATTGCTTCTGGCAATTGACACATGCTAAGGAAGAGATTTGTAAAAGGAAAAAAAAAGAGGCAGCTTTCTCACTTCTTCATTGAGAGAAACTGTAAAATCTAGAGCTATCTGAACATCCAACTTCAAAGACAGAAATAGACTGCCTCCGAAAATGTGCCACGGTTGGATGGGATTTATGAGTCTTGAAGCCCCCTTTACAAATGTTAGCTCAGCATGTTTGCCCATCCTGGGTACAGCTTCCTAAATCTTCCGTGCTTTGGCTTAAAGTCTTTGCAGGACCATGTGTAACAAGTGAGTGTGTTTTCTGTCCCAGCATGAGTTCACTGAATAGCATCCTCTCCTCCTGGCCTCTGGGTTAAGTTACACAGACAAACCTTCCTCATAGACTTCCCAACATGAAGTATATGTATGCTGCAGGATAAATCCTCAGAGAGAACTGAAAACCTCACAGGGCTGTACAAGAAATGGCAAATGTGCTACAGCTGTAATTCCTTCCCCAGGCAAATAGCAAAATAGCTGAACAGCGTGGAAAAAAAAATCAAGAACAGATTTAAGGAAAGAGGAAAAGGAACAGCCCCCACATCTCAAGGCTGTATCTTAAAACTGAATACACTGCCATTAAAGAAGATATTGGAAACTCTTGCAATGTAGTCAACCAAATGTCTGTGGAAATCTCTCTCCATTCAAGAACAGCTTCTAATAATGACAGCAAACATTGCATCTAACAGCCATACCCACCCCTCTGAGAGACATCTGTTTATTGCAAATAGTGACAGGCAGGGGTGTTTGCAGAACAAAGACAAGGCAGGGCCACCAGAGCTTCCAGATAAGCAACTGCCCTGCTGAGAGGGGAAACAGCAGCACATGGAAAATCTCCTTATGGAAGAGGGTGCAAGTGATGCTTGTCTAAACATAAGAGGACAAGGAAAAGAGATAAAGCAAAAATTTAAG